>NW_023458562.1:9972931-9973297 GCF_013731165.1 Rhagoletis pomonella | reverse complement strand
AAAGATAAAAACAAAGATGAAGACCAAAGTAAAGTTACCGATTTCAAAACCAAAAACACCGTTGGAAAGGTAGTTTTCTGTAGATAAGGAGAGTTTTTATAGTTTGGAATTCGTTTGAAAATCGTCGTTTAAAAATGTCCATATTTGTGTATGGTTTTTTTTGCAACCTGTTTAATTTAAGCTGTTTCGCATTTTGTTTTACTTCGTATTTGAAATTAAACTTTGAAATAAAGATAAATATGAAGATGAAGAAACAAGTGATAACGATGAAGAATGAGACAATGAGAAATACATAAGAATTAGGTTAAAAGATAGGAATCGAAATAAAGTCAGCCATAAAGGTTACTGAAATTTATCGAATCATCG
>NW_023458562.1:9970753-9972831 GCF_013731165.1 Rhagoletis pomonella | reverse complement strand
ACAAAACTAATATTTGTGTTAACATCTTAACATTTTGGGATCTTCTGTAATAATAATTATAACCAATAACAGTCAGCGCCTCGGCAAATTCAGCTACAGCCAAAGGTATGTAAACGTGTTTTCAAATGCACAATTTAATTAACTTTCATTCAAACAAATTTGATTTCAGATTGAAAATACATTTCTCTGCAAATAATAAAAATTGCTACCATGGTAACCCAAAAAGAAAACATCTTGTTACTTTTTTCGTTTACAACTGGTTCGAAACTATAGAAAATGGGGTGCAAAGCGAACTAGATCCCATATGTCGAATTTAGGACTGGTTCTGAACTATAGAAAAGGTAATGCAGCGGGGGACAATTTCCAATTCCTATGACATCGCTGTGTTAAATTCTACTTTTACTAGGAGCGCACCAGTTCAAAACTAGAGATTTTCCCCACAGGGTGTACAGATATACATGTACCATGTATGTGTGTATGTGTTGTCACCGCTGTGTATGCTTTGTATACATATACTTCCTTAATTACATATGAAAGAGCATACGAGACGTGCAAAACGCCATCCGTGCAGTGAAAAATGCTTCATTTTAATACAGGCGTATTTGAATTGAATATTTCCGTTATACGTAGTGTATGTATAATGGAAACATCTATTTCGTTAACACTTTTCACTAGATTTAAATACGAGCATTTTTAAATGGTTATCAAATAAAATTTGTTTATTCTTACAACGCGTTTTTTTTTTCTCAGTGTATGAACGAACTCATTGCGCATTTCAGCTTTGCCGCTGCCAAGCAATATATGTATATATGATGCAAGCGCGCTTCGCGTAACTACATCCATTCGTACATATGTACCTGGGTTTTTGCGAATATTCGCATTCGCAACCGCGGAACTTCCGCATAAATTTTAACATTCGCATTCGCTTTAGCATTCGCAATAATCAATGCGGAGCTTTTGCGAATGCGAATATTGTGCAAGTGCACTGTTAGAACGTATATCTGGCAAACACGCCCCCTTTTACAAACTCTTTTATAAATACCCTCCTATAAGCAACTACCATTGACATGTTTGCATACCAATTTTCCGTAGATATAGCTGATAAAAAACTCCACGCCAATGGGATGTGCCACGCCTCCTTTTACGAACTCGTTTATATATACCCTCCTATAAGCACCTACCATTGGTATGTCTGCATACCAAATTTCAAGTTCGTGTGACTTATGGTTCCGAAGTTGTAGCTGATAAAAAATTCCACGCCTATGGGATGTGCCACGCCCCCTTTTACAAACTCATTTATATATGCCATACTATAAGCGCCTACTATAGACATGCCTGCATGTGCCCTCCTATAAACACCTACCATTGATATGTCTGCATACCAAATTTCAAGTTCGTGGGACTTATGGTTCCGAAGTTATAGCTGATAAAGGATTCCACGCCTATAGGATGCGCCACGCCACCTTTTACAAACTCAGTTATACAAACCCTCATATAAGCACCTACTATTGATATGTCTTCATACCAAATTTCAAGTTCATGGGGCTTATGGTTCCGAAGTTATAGCTGATAAAATATTCCACGCCTATGGGATGTGCCACGACCCCTTTTACAAACTCGTTTATATATACCCTACTATAAGAACCTACCATTGATATGTCTGCATATCAAATTTCAAGTTCGTGGGACTTATGGTTCCGAAGTTATAGCTGATAAAGGATTCCACGCCTATAGGATTCGCCACGCCCCCCTTTTACAAACTCATTTATACAAAACCCTCATATAAGCACCTACTATTGACATGTCTTCATACCAAATTTCAAGTTCATGGGGCTTATGGTTCCGAAGTTACAGCTGATAAAATATTCCACGCCTATGGGAAGTGTCACGCCCCCTTTTACAAACTCGTTTATATATACCCTCGTATAAGCACCTACCATTGATATGTCTGCATACCAAATTTCAAGTTCGTGGGACTTATGGTTCCGAAGTTAAAGCTGATAAAACATTCTACGCTTATGAGATGTGCCACGCCCCCTTTTACAAACTCGTTTATATATTCCCTCCTATAAGCACCT
>NW_023458562.1:9968159-9970743 GCF_013731165.1 Rhagoletis pomonella | reverse complement strand
TACCCTACTATAAGAACCTACCACTGATATGTCTGTATATCAAATTTCAAGTTCGTGGGACTTATGGTTCCGAAGTTATAGCTGATAAAAATTCAACGCCTCTGGGATGTGCCACGCCCCCTTTTACAAACTCATTTATATCTACCCTCCTATAAGCAGCTACCATTGATATGTCTGCATACCAAATTTCAAGTTCGTGTGACTTAAGGTTCCGAGGTTATAGCTGATAAAAAATTCCACGCCTATGGGATGTGCCACGCCCCCTTCTACAAACTCATTTATATATACCCTCTTATAAGCACCTACCATTTATATGTCTGTTTACCAAATTTCAAGGTCATGTGACTTATGGTTCCGAAGTTATGGCTGATTAAAAATTTCACGTCTATGGGAGGTGCCACGCCCCCTTGTAGGATCCCAATTTTTTCACCCTATTATAGGCCCAGGAGTCATGGCAATACTCTGTCAAAATTTTGTTCGATTCTGTCCGTCCGTTTAGGCTGCAACGTGGCACATACATACATACATACTTCCACAAATATATAGTAGATGAAGCAAACGGGCTTCGTTGATGTACTGATGGGCATATGGATGTACTGATGGACAGCAATGTTTTCATGTATGTACATATGTTTGAATGGTTGTATATATATTTGTACGTATGTGCATATGTTTGTGTATGGACATATGTTTGTGTACATGTATATATGCACATATGTAGTACAAGCGAAATCAAATCTAATAAGCTGCTCGTTGATATAAATGCGAACTGTACTGATTGTCAAAAATTGAGTTGAGAGAGTAACATTGAAAAGTTCGGGATCGCTTTCTAGTAAAAAATGGTAACTTCTGTCAACTTCAACATAACCTCCAAATTTTGGTTGTAAATTTTTGCTTATTTTGTATGTAAACACACTCAGCTCACACATGTAAATAACCAAAAATACTTTCAAATTCATTAGAATCCACTTAAACAAGTAATTAAATACTTTTCAACATGAATTAGCAGAGTGCACTTTTCTTTTGTTTACAATTTGGTTGCCAAACACACTACAGCTGATCGTTTGACACATTTACCAGAATTTACCAGCAAAAAATTCTCGGACTAAAACTGGTAACTTCTGACAGCGAGAGAACCGTATTTACTCTCTTTTTTGTCCTCTCAATAGTCAGAGAACCGAGTACGGGATCGATTTCCAGTAAAATCTGACTGATTCTGACTATTTCCGACTAATCCGGACTCGTACGGGATCGCAACTATTATGTGTTTGTTGTACATTTGTTCATGTTTGTCATTGTGCGTGTAATTTTCTAGAATAGTTTTGTGCTCTCGCTATCTCCTTGTATTAACTCGTCCTTCGTTGGTATACTCCGATGAACATATGTATGTGAGGATGATAGCAAGGCCAACTTATATACATAAGGTAGTGTTACACCAGTTGAAAAATTTTCGCCCGATGTTTCTTAAAGAAACCCATAAACGTAGCGACCGTTGGTTCAACTTGGTGTTGTTTTGCTTTAGATTGCACCGTTTGTGGGCCTGTTGAATGAATTTATGTCTTGGTTGTATGAAAGATCAAAAAATTTGGATTCTCTGGCAAGTTGTACAACTTATCGCTACATTAATGGCCATGTTGTACAAAATCATTTAATTTACGTTTATTTTGTAGATACACTAAATAACTGAAAATGGATAACTCGGCCGAAATAGGTACGTGCTTTCGTTGAATTTTATAAATGTAAGCCGAAACTATGAAATTGTAAAAATGAGATTTTACAATGAGTCCGCTCGCAAAATTGCAATGCTTGTGGGCAAAACATCCAACTTGATTGCGGATTGATTTGAACCAACGTTATCGGCTTGCATTATGTCAAAAGGATGTGTTTGTTGTAATTCATTCTGTCATTTACTACCATTATGCGTAGGCCAATTCTTAAATCATTTCATGCGTTTGAGTAGAAACTGAATGAATGAACCAGGGTACGAAAATAAACTGTACAAAACAATTCCCATTTGCTCATCGATCATCATATCATTTGTGGTTTTGTACAGTTTTGTAAATAGTCAGAAACAAATTGTAAGATTCACTGTCATTTTCCCCAACGAGAAACGTTTGCTTTTCGTTTGTGACAATTGTACCATTGGGTACGTTTTATATGTATGCAAACGTTTCAATTACGTGAAAAATAATTTTTTCTGTAAATTTTCAAATCCAATTCAATTAAAAAACATTTTTATTTTTTTTATTCATTGCAGCCATTCGTTTTGTATTTGTTTATTGCATATATGTACATACATAAATATATTTTCCCTGCACGATTCATTTCGTTTGTTGTTTCGTCTGTAACTACTAAACTACTGTAGTGTACTATCGCCAAAGTGAACTCAGCCGTTTTGTTTCGTATTGTACCGAACTGTTAAAGTAATAAACGAAACGAAATAGTAACGTACAATATAGTTTATTTTCGTACACTGGAATGAACACCATTTCATGATTACAATTAACGCGAAATAAAGTTTATGCACTTAGTTTTTACTCAGATCGATGAAATGATTTCGTGAATTGGACTACGCATACATGTG
>NW_023458562.1:9965683-9968059 GCF_013731165.1 Rhagoletis pomonella | reverse complement strand
CGTAACAGGTGTTCACAACCGTCGTGTTTTAACACAACTTTTGTTAGAAAAATATAACTTCACAACACCTTGTGAATTGCCCAACTATATTTCTTCAATTATAAATATAAATTTATTTCAGTCATATGTAAGAAAGAAATGTTTTAAAATGGATGACATTTATACTGAAATATCAGTATTAAATTAAATATACTTTGAAACAAAGGGTCCACAGATCCAAAATAGCAACATTTTTAAAAATACTTAGAAAGATTTACCAAATTTACTTAAAATTATTATTATTATTATTTTATATAAAATCAATTCCAAACTCATGGAAGAAAATTAGGGTTATAAGAAAAATGGGCGTGGTACTTCCGGTACAAATTGACTTTTTCTTGCCGCATAGCCCTTGTTCCTAGCAGAGCTGAGTCACTTGTTCCTTACCTCGGGTGGGGGGTAACAAGTAACGCTCAGCAATGCGCGAACTACAAATACTCTTATTTTAAAATTCTCTACCCCTTACCACTGGTGGGGGGAAGTAGAGTTTAATAAAATAAGGGGTTAGTACTTTCAATATTAATAATTTTACCCCTTACCGCTGGTGGGGGGAAGTAAAACCTTAATAAAGAAAGAAGAAGACATATAGTTAGATGCTTTACCCCTTACCTCTGGTGGGGGGAAGTAAAGCATAAAAAATAAAAGAAAGAAAAGAAGCGTGTTATTGAGAGTCTTTACGAATCTAAATAATTTATTCAACATTTTTCTTTTATATACAATTTTCTAACTCTATTTCCTTAACTAATTATATATGTATGTGTGTGTATATGTACATGTGCATGTATGTATGTATATTTACACAAGATTACCAACCAATGCCTTGGTCTTCTAATTATATTTTTATTGCTTGCATGTGCATCGGCTATATACATGCAAAGCCTATTATCTAATGCATTTTCTAATGCATGCATAGGTATGTGTGTATATATATTTGTATGCAAGAGATAAACGCATTGATCTCTTATTTCAGTATGTATTACAATTTATGTGATTTTAAATTTATGTTATGATAAGCAGCAATCTTCGTACTTAGGCAACAAGATCGCAGAGAATTTCGATTGCTTTGCTTATCATACATTTGGCAGAGTAGTGGACTGTATACATATACGTAAATATTTTCTGTATGTAAATAAGTATGTTTTGTTTCTTGCATTGCATGTGCAGACAAAACGATCCTTTTCTAAATACATGTTCATATGGATGAGTATATGTTATTGTCTAAGTAGGTACATACATATGCACGTATTTTTTATGTTAAATTTTATTACCCTGGCAGATATGTACTCATGTTCAAAGATGTTTGAACAGCCCTGGAAGTGTTTGTGGAAGGATACTGGAACTTGGTATGGTGTTGTGTATACAAAATTTATCAATTGCTCATGGAAAAAATGTGAATTATTAAAAAAGGAGGCATGTCGTCTCCCATACATACTAAAACTTTCTTAATACATATCTCTGGAAGGATAGAAAATCTCTGGAAGTATTTCATAGTTTTAAACGGCCTAAATACCTTAACTCGCTTAAAAAATATAGAGCTATAACAAAATGCACACAGAAATAAAATATAACTTCATTAAATTATTTTTCATATTTGTATAAAAACGTGGCGTGAAACCCGCGGTTATAAGCTAGTATTTACATAAATAGGTACTAGTGTAAATAATACGTATGAATATGGTGGTAAGAATTTCGTAAAAAAAACGATGAAACAGGAACAGTCGAGCGAAAACATCTGCTGGTAGTGCTGGTTTAAGTATACGCTTTGCTTTTTCCTTGGCTAAATAGATACTTGCAAATTATAATTCACATGAATTATATATCCACTGAGAAACCCCGGTTGGCATCAAACTTTATATTTTTAAATAACTATGCGCGCACCGAAATAACTCGCGGCGATACAAAACTGAAACTGAGACAAAGAAGTCTGGGCATGTCATAGCACACACTTTTCTTGCGCTACGTAGCGCAGTGATCGACATGCCATAGCTTACTTAGCGCTCTGTGACCATGATGCAATAATACAGGTGTTATCAGTTGGCAACTTCTCGCTCTAATTCCGCCATATTGACTGCCTTAGGTGAGACAGTGTTACTTCTTTAACAATTCTTTGCCTAATAATATAGTTGAATATTTTTTTATTTTTTCTCAGTGTACACATTTTTTTTCTTAAAAAGGTATTTTATCTTATTTTATTTCATTTCATTACGAATATACTATAAAAAAGCAAATTTTGTTTAGGAAAAATGTGAAATTTTATATTTTTCCCCCAAATGGGGCTTAATTTCTTTCCGTTTTTCTTCTCGTTCTACTGAGCTAAGGCAGTGTCAAATCGAGCTG
>NW_023458562.1:9956028-9965673 GCF_013731165.1 Rhagoletis pomonella | reverse complement strand
GATGTCTATCAACTAAATAATAGTGGTATTGGAAACAGTCGTTGCTTGAGCTGATCAGCTCTTTTACCAGACCGCCAGGCCACTTGCTCACTTTGGTGAATACCACTAATGTTATTCAATCCAGCATTCCACGTGAGGAAATAGCATATACGTCGATAAAGACCGTTATGGAAAAAGACCATCCAACGAAATTTTTGAACTCGATTGATCTTCCAGGGAGACCCCACATACTGAAATTGAAAATAGGTGTGCCAACTATCATGTTGCGGATATTAATCAGCCAAATCTTTGCAACGGCACGCGACTCGCACTTAAGAAATTGATGAAGAAAGTAGTGTAAAGATTTTAACGTGGCCTTTCAAAGGTGAAGAATTCCCATGATTCCGACCGATACACCATTTCAATTTAAAAGATTGCAACTCCCAATTCGATTGTCATTCGGAAACACAATCAATAATGCTCCAGGTCGAAATTTGGATGTTGCGTGTTCCTGTCTCAGCAAACCAGATATCCTTGATATCTATGCAGCCAATGGAAAAACAACAAATATAATAATTTATCATCTATATAACAGGAATATGCCACAGCAAAGCGTGGCAGGGTACAGCTAGTATATACATATATGTATTGTATGTTCCTTACTTTTTTATACATACATACTATAAAAGTGTTAGGGCTGTTAACTTATCTATTAACGATTTAACTATAGTTTAAAATAGATAAGTTTACGGCCCTTAATATGCTTAATTTGTTAAATGGCCCATCAAGTCGATTGGCCGTGTATGTTCTTGTGGTGTGATTGTACCAGCTGCTGGTGCGACTTCAAAAACTATTTGAAAATTTTATGATTGTACCAGCTTGCTGGTGTCGTGAATGGTGAAGTTAGCTAATCTTTCTAAGTAAAAAGTATTTTGCACTATATGAGCCAAAACCGTGTTTGTGGAACATTAAATTTCACGATATTGCAGTTGTGAATAAAAAAAAAACTATGTTTAACAAAATGTTAGAAAAATTATGAAATTTCGGCTCTAATTATTTCGATCTTTCCTGGACTTTATTTGCAAAGAAATAGATATTGTACAGCATGCTGGTAAATTATAAGCCTCGAGCCTGATGGTACAATCATTTGATTGATGGTTTTTGGTTGGATAAAATATTAGCTGTTTTCCAGAGTACATTGTTCTTCTATACCATTACTTATTGAAAATGTTTGCGTGTAAGTAAACTTATACATGCATATGTAAGTAAAAAATTTTAGCTACCACTTTTAGCCACAACGACTTTTTTTAGCTCTTTTTTAGCCCTTTCCCTAAAGGAATTTGGCTACCTCTAAAAAGGATTCGCGGCAACACTGCATACGACATTGCTGTTGGTGGCATGAGCTTGCTACTGTGTATACATGCCAGTATAAATGAACCTTCATTTCCATTTAACACGCGTGGTTTCTCAGAGCGTATGCGTACTCTAACCATACACTTGTACTACTGTGTATGCATATGGCTGTTGTAGGGTTTGTATTTGTGTTACTGTCTTTTATTGTACTGTGTTAATTTCAACTTTGTAATTTTAAAAATTTTATATTTAAGTGATTTTGTAGTTCAAACATCAAAGAGAAAATTAGCTTACTTCAAATATATTTCTTGAGCTGTAAACAACATAATTTCATTTGGAATTTTAAATTAAACCTTTTTTAAATAAATTTATATATTGTTAACTACAATATTGTAGGGTTTGTATTTGTGTTACTGTCTTTTATTGTACTGTGTTAATTTCAACTTTGTAATTTTAAAAATTTTATATTTAAGTGATTTTGTAGTTCAAACATCAAAGAGAAAATTAGCTTACTTCAAATATTTTTCTTGAGCTGTAAACAACATAATTTCATTTGGAATTTTAAATTAAACCTTTTTTAAATAAATTTATATATTGTTAACTACAGCTGTATTAATGTTTCGAACATACAAAAATGCATTAATGGAGCCGTATTAAAGCATTCTTACAAGATATGTCTCCCCATATGTAAATGCTACTTCTCTGATGCATTTTAATATACAGGGACATAGAAAAAAGTAAAACTTACATATGCAAATGCATATCTTGTAAAAGCCCGTTTGTGCTGAAAATAGTCCGTTCACTAAAATTTTGGTACAAAAATTCCTCTTCAAATGTATCAAGAAATGAACTTAAAACAACGACAACGTACATTCGCTTGCAATTCGCTAGAATTTAAATTTATTCGAGGAAATTCATGACTACGCATGAATTGTTCACACTAATTCACTCATATAGCAAGCATTCTTCATGAATGCATTACCGATTTCTACTGGACGTTTTTATGCAATGGTCGGCATACTAGCACATTCAAACGATTGAATAAGTGGGACTGTGTGCGTTGCTTAGCTGGCGCTCTTCGTATGTGATAAACTCATGTGCTCAGAGAGCGCTCAACATTCTTCAGGGGTGGCTCACAAGCATGAATATATTCCGCTCTCAAACTAAATCGTGGTTGCCTCAACTAAGATTTGGTAACTATGACTAAACCATGTGTTGAAATAAAGCTTATCTGCATTAGCAGAGCTTAATAACATCCTTTTATGAACCATACGTTAAGTTGAATGGAATTTGTAGAAATATAATTTAAAGAAATATTTAATAATATAATAATATTGAACTAAATTAACGATTTGGTACAACCTAGATGAATATTAGAAACTTTAATATATTTAGTTATAATTACCAACCCATAGTAATAGTTCCCAATCCTTGGTAACAGTTCCCAAATATTGTTAAAATTCGGGAACTAAATATCTTTTGTTATCGAAACTAATCCTTTTCTCAGTGTAGTAGAAGAAGAAAACTGTTGAATTTAAAGGGGAAATAGCGGAACAAGCTTTACACAAAACAGGGTTGCAAACATACACATAAATCTAGATGCTGCAAGGAATTGCATTTCCTTTAGAAGTTTTAAGTGATGCAATTTTTCATACTTACAGGAGGAAATATCTTCTAATAGCATGGTTCTGTTAACACTACCTAAAAAATCTCTGAAAGGGGCAAAAAGTCGCACGTATTTTTGGAAAACGATCAAAAAGTTTTCAAAAAGTCGAGTCAAAGGGTATTGGCGCTTAAAAAGGGTCAAATTGCCCCTTTAGTCGCACAACGGCAACACTGGTTGCCTCAAATTAGATTTGGTAACTATGACTGTGACCATGTGTCGAAAGAATGCTTATCTGCATTAATAACATCCTTTTATGAACCATACGTTAAGTTGAATGGAATTTGTTGAAATATGCTTCAAAGAAATATTGATTAGTATTTACCAAACCCTTCCACTAAATTAACGATTTGTTACAACCTAGATAAATATCAGAAGCTTTAATATATTTAGTTATAATTACCAACCCATGGTAATAGTTCCCAATCCTTGGTAACAGTTACCAAGTATTGTCAAAATTCGGAAACTGAATATATATAGTTGTCGAAACTAACCCTTTTTCACAGTGTAAAACGTTTGATTGAATCAGTGATTTGATTGCAAACAAAAGTGCGTACAATCAAAATGATTGCAGTCGTGATTTATGACTGATTGCAGATTGTAGTTTTTACAATCAGAAATAAGCAACCAATTTTGATTGTAATCGTATTAGGCCCAATTTCTGATGGCCTACTTAAGTAAAAATGGTTAATTAACTTCTACTATTCATTTTCAGATCATTCATTTAATCTGCCACCGAAAGACAAATGGCATTTAAACAACAATCCACAATTAAACTTAAGTGCCGTTTAAATATTCATTTGAAATTGGCCCTTAGTATAGGGCTGCCAGATATCTGTGTTGCCAAACCGGGGCACTTAAGGGGGGGAGAGGCCTCTCGCTCCCTTTCCTTTCGTTGCGACAAAAATAACGTACGAAAGGACGTAGTAAAATTTTATTTTGACAAACAAAAACAAAAACATAAAAACATGCGATCATGAGATCATTACAACGTACACAAGCAAAACAAAACAATTTATCACAACTAAAGCACAGAGAATTTTTCACAATGCATGTACCTTTTTTGTTCCTTATAAAAATACAGTTTATACTAAATACATCAGAAAACATAAAAATAAAATTTCTAAACTTTGTGGAAAACTCGGAAAAATGCAATAAATTTGCATACAAATTCGGAACTTTCTATGCAGTCTTTTTTATAAAAATTTTGAAAATGAAGGTTTGCAGCCCATAAAAATTTAGTTGATTTTTGGTATTTTTTTACTGAGAGTTTCTTCCATACAAACTATGTTCGACATTTTTTTGTATGTGGAAGACACTGTCAGCAAAAAATAAATAATTGCAAAAAATCAACGAAATTTTCTGGTAACTTCAGATTTGCACTTTACTAATTGGCTCAAAATCTACATTTTCAAAATTTGTGATCAGATGAAAGAGTCCCCGAGCCAATAATCTTGTACGGCACGGTACTAATAAGTAATCAAAGAAAAAAATTAAATACAAGGTAACATTAAAATATCAGTCATTTGTTTCGTTGCTGTGAACTTGTTTAAAACTTCTGGCTTTTGCTTAATATAATTGTAAAACTCTGTACATGTCATTTTAACGTATTTAGGTACCTACTTATATTAATCATCGACTATTGCTTGCAAAACATGCTAAATTTAAAAAAAATTCGCATATGAAAGAGCACCAACCCAACTCGTAACAAATTTAAGTATACAAATTTTAGTATTTAGTATAGAAATATTCAATTCAAATAAGCCAATATTAAAATGAAGCGCTTTGCACTTAACGGATGCTTTTTCATAATTAAGTTAAAAAAAAAATATTAAAATTCCATGCTGCCTGTAATGGGTTTGAACCCTGACGCTCTGAAAATTAGCAATTTGTGGCAAGCATCTTCGTGCACTCCAGACATGTGCTACAGCCAGACATGTAAATGTTCATTCAAATGTTCAGTTTGATTCAACACCACGTGTGCGTGGTATGAAAGTATTGTTTTTAAATACGAAAATTTTAAAACGATAGTAAAATAAAAAATATTCATGTTTACTATGCGTTATTTCCCCCAGTAAATTTAAAAAATTTTTCTTAATATTACAACACGTTTTTTCTCTCAGTGTAGTCATTTGTATTTAAAATTAGTGCAATCAAATCGAAAACCGGAACACTTAAACGAAACCCGGGACATTTTAAGGCTGGACCGGGACACCGGGACAAATAGTCTAAAACCGGGACATGTCCGGGAAAACCGGGACGTCTGGCAGCCCTACCTTAGTAACACAATCATTGATTGCTTAAAATATTGATTGCAAATTTTTACAGCTTTGGTAGGTGGTTAAATTCTTGGAGTTGCCAGATTCTTAAAAAATTATCTTATAAAAATACACCATTTAAGTAAAAATATATCATTTTTATTATATTAGAAACCCTGATATTTACCGTTTGACGTTGAAGTTTGTGCTTATTTCTGCTTGTTTGAGTTGATTTAAATTATAAAAAAATTAAGTGCGCCGTCTTAATTTGCAAAAGTTACGTTGAAAAAGATAATTTTTGGTTTAACCGTATGCCTAAAGATGAATTGTAGTTTCGAGAGTGGGTGAAATTCTGCCATCGTGATAAGATACTGAAAATTAATAAAATCACTAACTAATTTCAATAAGCATATGATTGACATTTAATTTATCACTAATATCCGAATATGATTATGTTAATCCACTTTCATATGCAGTTATAACATTTTATGTTGTTATAATAAGCTTTGTCAATATTTTATATCAAAAATTCCCGTTTGGTTATAATTCATCAAATATGCCATACGGCAACTATATTTTCTGCGTTTTGAGTACTCTTCATCTTCTTCAAACATTTCAGCCAATCAAAACTCACTTCGTAACTACGTCACTGGAGGAAAACAAATTTTTGACTGCACCATGTCTTAACCTTCTATTTCTACAGAGAAAGTACAAATTTGAGATCCATTTTAAGCGGTCGTTATTCATATATCCACATACATACATATATTACCCTTCATATCAATTCCGGTCTATTACATGCGCCCCACGCTTCTCATTTTCAATCTCATAAATTGTTTATAATTACTTTTGCTAAAATTTCAAAATCAAAAGATATCAAAACAATTTCTATGGGACTGAGAATTATTACTTTCTACTTTTTAGTCCATTTATAAAAGCGTTGTATATTAAAAAGTTTTTTGATGTGTATACATCTTTGGTTTCGGTAGGGGTAAAATTTTCGAAGTTGTAACGCATATCCCAGCCGAAAATTTCGAAACATTTGCCGCTATTTCAACATTTCACTTAATATTACATGCAAAATTACTTGTACCAGTGCTATGTAAAAATATTTGTCATCTAGAGGAGAGCACCCGCTCGCAGGTGTCACCATAATATTGTTATAACTTTAGAACTACTTGTTCTCTAAACATGAAACTCTCCCAAAAATTTTCATATATATTTGTCTATAATGCTGCATTAAAGCAAAACAAAAATTTTAAACTTCATAACACAACTTTTGAATTTGTAAAAACCATCTCCTTAATTTTTATAAAAAAGTTAAAATATCCGCCATTTTGTTTTTAATAAGTACCAAGAAGTGTAGTTAAACGCATCCTCTTTAGTATAGAATCTAATTTATTGTTTATGAATTTCAAATCAATCGATACACAAACGTCTGAGATATAGTGAGTTTAATTGAAAATTTCGCAAAAATTGGTCGTTGTGAAAAATCAGGTTTTGTGGCTTTCTCGACGTAATGGCTTGAGTAAAAACTTGGTTAAAATTAACTTTAAATGTATTTTTGAATAAGCTATCGATTACAATTCGTTTGAAATCGCTTCTCTTCACTTCAATTTTATGTTTTTTTTTACGCTGCCTGTTGTTTTCGCTGTTGTTGTCGCCCAAACTTTGCGAGAAGTATAACGGACCTGCGCATTGCCCAACCTCTTATATATAAACTTTGATCGTTATTCATATACCCACATACATATGTATGTACCAGGGTTGTTGCGAATATTCGCATTCGCATTCGCAACGGCGGAGCTTCCGCATTGATTTTAACATTCGCATTCGCTTTCGCATTCGCAATAATCAATGCGTAAGTGCACAGATAAAACAAAAAGACAAATTATAGTCAATCTTTTTTGAATGTAGAGATGCTAACTACGCCGCGGCCCCCCGGCCCCCCGGCCCCCCATGCCCGTCTCCCGTCGTGCTGTAACGCATGTAGATTCATTTTTTGTATACGTTGAAATAAATTTTGTATATGTTTTCAACATCGAGGGCTTATATTCAATAATACCCTCTATCTTCACACTTTTCACAAAGAAGAGATTCTGATATAAACATCCACCGAAGCTTAAACTGCCATCAGTTATATTAATGTAACCTTATATAACGATAGGTAATAAGTCCCAGATGGTTTCTAAAATCACAAATTAGTTTTTGTGCAAATTGCAGATAGAGGGTATTAATGAATTCAAGCCCTCGATATTTCACATTTTTATATTTGTAAGTTATTGGATTCCAACTTGGCTCAAACCGTGCAATTTGTCCATATTTTACTTCAAATGGCACTTAATTCTTCAATTTGGCAAAAAGGGCCAAAAAGGCACTTTTGTAAAAAAAAACAACATTTCAATACATTTTTGTGAAATCCTTTGCGTGCACTTCTTTTTCTCAACTAAAATTTTCTAATTTATAAAGGCTATTCAACTGGTTTATCTTATTTTATCATTGCACTTTCGTTTGGAAAATGTAGCTTTATTTTATTGCTAAATGTGAATAATTAAAAGGAATGACACCTTTTTTGGCACTTTTATTTTTCTATGTGGCACATTTTGGCACTTTTTTATCCTCAATATGGCACCTCATTGCCGGAAAAGGGGGCCGGAAGTATTTTTGCGCAGAACTTCTCTCTGCGTAGGCGGCCTTCGGCCGCGCTTAGGGATTATAACCCTTACTAAGTAGAATTCTCCTTTCTGTGTTGCCGAAAAAGGGGACCGGAAGTACTTTTGCGCAGAACTTCTTTCTGCGAAGGCGGCCTTCGGCTGTGTTTTGGGGCAACAACTTGTCTGCAGTAAAAAAGCATATAATTTGTGTTTCAAAAGTGTGTGAAAACCAATCAATTAACTTATATGATCTCGGTTCCGATATTAAATAATCAATAATTGTTTATGCCCGCATTTTGGCACATTGGCTCGTTGAATGTGCCATCTAATAAATAATGTCGTCATTCTCCTTAGCTGCTTTTAAATGATGTCGTCACAAATTTCTGGCGGAGACATGAATACAGTGTAAGAAAATTCTTTTTCTATAATTGTTGGTTTCTTTTCCACCTTAGACATTCCGAATTCGTTCAAAATATGCTAATTTAAAACACAGAATTCTTTCAGTGTTCCTCCGGGGATTTTGGACACGGACTGTTTCTTCAATTTAATAGTGTTCGCTATATTTTTGTGGAAACGAAACATGTTTTGCAAGTTATGGATCATTTCTACACTCCTTCTTCAAATATTTCTCGTATTCCAGCTGTGAGTTTAGTTTTTCGCATCGTGTTTTTACATATTCGTAATTAAAATTTTTTTAATAAAATCAATATCACAACACTGAGGATTTTGGCAATAACCTTTTTCATTTATTAAAAAACAACACTTACGGGGCAATGTTTATTGTAAGAACAACATTTTTTTCTATGAATCGACATACTTTAAGCATTGTTGACCCTATTTCCATTTGAATGAGGAAATAGCGTCAACGACTATATTTCCAAATTTTTGTTGACTTTATTTCGCTTTCGAAAAGGTAATAATGTCAATTGACTTTATTTTGCACCAGGGTGGGAAATAAAGTCAATTGACCTTATTTCAATTGACCTTCTTACCTGTTGACGCATGACGGGTACGAGTACCTACATATGTATGTATGTGTGTTTGAATGCACGTATGTATGTATACATATACATATATATAATTATACATATACATATATATATTTATACATATACATACATATGTATGTACACTGAGGGGAAAAAATTTTAAAATTAAAAAAAAACCGTGCTAAATTTAAAAAAATATCCATATAAAAGAGCACCAACCCAACTCGTTTTAAATTTGAGTATGTACGTTATAAAAAAAGTCGTTGGGATGGGCGCTGATGCTTTTTCGTTATACGAAATTACAATTAAGAAGAAAAAAAGAATTTATTTTATGTTCCCGTCTGACGGTAATTGAACCCGTACCCTCTTGCCAGCAACCGATTGTATCAAGCGTCTTTGCACACTCAGCTACAGCCATACATGAAAATGTGTTTTCAAATGTTGAGTTTGAATCAACATCACAGCGCGCGATTAGTGCATTTGTCCCTGTAGGGAAACCCCGAACTGGTGAACCAAATTTGTAGTCCCGTACTAGATCTTTATCGCCAAAAACGAACCAGTCCGATAGTAACTAGATCGCCACCAGTTCAAAAGCAGCGCTATGTGGTACTTTTAAAATACAATTTTAGAAATCTATATCTAAAATGACGAATTTAGAACTGGTTCTATAGAAAAAGGGACGTAGAACGAACTAGATCTCATCAAATTTTTTGATCTTTCATACAACCAAGACATAAATTCATTCAACA
>NW_023458562.1:9954853-9955928 GCF_013731165.1 Rhagoletis pomonella | reverse complement strand
AAATACAATTTTAGAAATCTATATCTAAAATGACGAATTTAGAACTGATTCTATAGAAAAAGGGATGTGGAACGAACTAGATCTCATTTGGCGAATTTTGAACTAGTTCGAAACTACTGGAAAAGGGATGCAGCGGGGGCTTGTTTACTTTAAATAGATTTTTGCTTGGCGGGTTTTTCGCTCAAATACGCTTCCAGTCTGCACGTCGCAGATGCTTTTTCATAGTTTGGTAATACAAAACTAATATTTGTGTTAACATCTTAAGATTATGGGACCCTCTGGAATATAACCGATAACATTCAGCACCTCTGCAAATTCAGCTACAGCCAAAGGTATGTAAACGTGTTTTCAAATGCACAATTTAATTAACTTTCATTCAAGCAACTTTGATTTCAGATTGAAATTACATTCATTGGCAAATAATAAAAATTGCTACCATGGTAACCCAAAAAGAAAACATCTTGTTACTTTTTTCGTGTACAACTGCTTCGAAACTATAGAAAATGGGGTGCAAAGCGAACTAGATCCCATATGTCGAATTTAGGACTGGTTCTGAACTATGGAAAAGGTAATGCAGCGGGGGACAATTTCCAATTCCTATGACATCGCTGTGTTAAATTCTACTTTTACTAGGAGCGCACCAGTTCAAAACTAGAGATTTTCCCCACAGGGTGTACAGATATACATGTACCATGTATGTGTGTATGTGTTGTCACCGCTGTGTATGCTTTGTATACATATACTTCCTTAATTACATATGAAAGAGCATACGAGACGTGCAAAACGCCATCCGTGCAGTGAAAAATGCTTCATTTTAATACAGGCGTATTTGAATTGAATATTTCCGTTATACGTAGTGTATGTATAATGGAAAAATCTATTTCGTTAACACTTTTCACTAGATTTAAATACGAGCATTTTTAAATGGTTATCAAATAAAATTTGTTTATTCTTACAACGCGTTTTTTTTTTCTCAGTGTATGAACGAACTCATTGCGCATTTCAGCTTTGCCGCTGCCAAGCAATATATGTATATATGATGCAAGCGCGCTTCGCGTAACTACATCCATTCGTA
>NW_023458562.1:9948530-9954753 GCF_013731165.1 Rhagoletis pomonella | reverse complement strand
AAGGAAAACGTGTTGAGTTCGTTCTCGTCGCCAATGTAGTATATCAATCGTGGAATAAAAGTCGATGCGTACTGTGCTAAGGTAGCGAATAGAATGTCTTTATTTTACGAAACTTCAATGTATTCACTTCTTAAAGTAACCTCTTTTATTTAAGGTGCCAACAGACTAACAATAATAGTATGTAGCAATATAATGTGTGTTATACACTATGATACTCTACAATTACTGCCACTTACCATGTAACGGTAAATTTCAGAAATACGAAAATCCCATCTTCCAATAGCTAAAGATGCCAACTTACAACAATCTTTTAACAATACACAAAATTATTGATTTTTGTTAAATGGTCGTAGCACCACCCACTTATGACTACATATGTAAGTATATATCGATAACCACCTTACCGATTTCCATCAAATTCGGTCCAATTATTTCAATATATCATAGCATATTATCGAAACTGTTTGATATCAGGAAAAATGCTCATGTAGTCTACTGAAAGGTGAAAAAACGATATTTTATGCGTGCTCCGGGTATATAAAGTTCGGTTTCGCCCGAACATATACTTCTTTACTCGTTTAGTTTTATTTTATATAACCCGGACACAATATTATTATTATACCCGAGCGCACTTGTGCATACCGCATAACGGTTGTTTGTAACATCCCAAACAAATCGAGATAGATATAGACAAATGTATACATAAATGCTCAGAATGAAAAGAACAATCGATTGAGCCATGTCGGTCTGTCCGTCCGTCTGTCCGTGTACACGATAACTCGAGCAAAAATTGAGATATGTTAACTAAGTTTGGGATTGAAAATTGGCAAAATCGGACGATAACCACGCCCACATCCCATATAACGGTATTTTCGAAAAATACAAAAACTACGATATTTCCGCAAATACCTTCTCCGAATTGTTAAGGTTGGTATTTGAAAGAGAATTTTGGCATAAAATAAGACAGTTATACAATTTTAGGAAAATGGGCGTGGCCAGCCCACTTATGATGAAATGCTGTATCTCTGTACAGAAATACGAAAACTACGATAAATTAGTAGCTATTTCAGCTACTTAACTCAAAATCGATATATGCAATGACCTCTTATCAGAAAATATTATCTACGGAAATTTTTGGAAAATGGTACCACGCCTACATATGTGTTTCTCGGTACCCGGTTTATCAACTTCTACCAAGCTCTGCATATCTAGCAGCAATAAAGCAATATGTTGAAAAATTTTCAAATCGGACTAAAATTACTACCACTTACCATGTAACGGTAAATTTCAGAAAACTCCGTTCTTTCAGTTACGAAAGATGCCAACTTACAACAAGTTTTTAACAAAACACAAGATAGTTGATTTTTATTAAATGGGCGTGGCTCGGTGGTTCGGTTTCGTCCGAACACCTATACAAAATTTTTTTTTCAAAACCAATAACTTACTAAAAAATTGTTTATTATAGTTTAAAATTATTGAAACCAATAGACAAAAACACATAAACAGAAGTTCACAAAAGTTGATATAAAACTATTCGTCGATTTAAATAGTTAGCTTTTTACTGCGCATGTTTATTTTACGAGGAGGAAGTATCGCAAGCCTTACACTGTGTGACTGCTAAAGTTATAGGTCTATTGAAGCACAAAAAATATGCATGCATAGAATTTTGAATACCCCCTCAAATCTACATTTAAGGTCTAAAACGCGCTTTTGTAGGTTGAGCCTTATAAATAATTGTTCGTAACTTAATTTCTGTTTATATTTAAAATATTTACAGTGAGTACACGGTAACCGCAACCCTCAATACGTGCAATTCCTTGATTAATGTAAGTCTCTAAAACAAAACATTGTAACCTTTAAAAATGCAACTTCAAAACAATTTAACCTCAATACCTACAACATTCTTTGTTTATGCATGCCACACACACAAACTTTTAAGTTTTTGCCTTTCTTTAACTTACCAGTATTCTGGAAAAAACTAAAAAGTGCTATTTCCCTTTAAGTGATGTGTGATTAGTTTAAAATAAACAGATCAACTGTTATCAGAAGAAAGATAAAAAAATATAGAAGCCGGACTTGAAAACGGCAAACTATAAAAAACAGTGCGAGTACCAAAAAGGATTTACACAAATGTGAAATCTGAAATTGTGAAAGCTAAAGCCCGTAAGTTATATAAAAGCAAGTAAAGAAGTATAAGTTCGGGCGAAACCGAACATTATATACCCGGCGCACATATTAAATATCGTTTTTTCACCTTTCAGTAAACTGCATAATAAGCAAGAGTATTTTTTCAAACATTTCGATAATATACTATGATTTATTGAAATAATTGGACCAAGTTTGGTGGAAATCGGTAAGGCGGTTATCAATATACACTTACGTAGTAAGTAATCAATCATCTTGTGTCTTGTTAAGTGATTGTTGCAAGTTGGCGTATTAGCTTATTAAAAAAGCGGAGTTTTCGTATTTCTGAAATGTACCGTTATATGGTAAGTGGCAGTAATTTTAGTCCGATTTCAAAAATTTTCAGCGTATTGCTTTTTCATGCTAAGGTTGATAAATGTGCCGAGTTTGGTAGAAATTGGTAAACCGGTTACCGAGATACATATATGTAGGCATAAGTGGGCGGTGCCACGCCCATTTTCCAAAAATTTCCCTAATTATAATTTTCTGCTAAGAGGTTATTGCATATATCGATTTTAAGTAAATTAGCTTAAATAGTTACTTATTTATCGCAGTTTTCGTATTTCTGTAAATTACCTTTATATGGGAGGTGGGCGTGGTTCTTGCCGGATTTCAAAAATTTTCAACAGGTTTCTTAGTCAAGCCCTAAGTAACTACAGAGATACAGCTTTTTATCATAAGTGGGCGGGGCCACGTCCATTTTCCAAAAAATTTCATAACTGTCTTATTTTATGCCAAATTTCTACTTCGCATACCAACTTTCAACAATTTGGATCCAGTATTTGCGGAAATATCGTAGTTTTTGCATGTTTCGAAAATACCGTTATATGGGAGGTGGGCGTGGTTATTGTCCGATTCTGCCCATTTTCAATCCCAACCTACCTTGGATAAAGGGAAACCTACTTACCAAATTTTGTTGACATATCCCAATTTTTTCTCGAGTTATCGTGTTCACGGGCAGACAGACGGACAGTCACCGCTTAATCGATTTCTCTTTTCATTCTGATCATTTATGTATATATATGTCTATATCTATCTCGATTCGTTTTGGCTGTTACAAACAACCGTTATGTGAACAAAATTATAATACCCTTGTGCACAAGTGCGCTCGGGTATAATAACCAACTGAATCTTTTTCCAGTCAAGACACACATTCCTGATGGGTCTAGACCGCAGTGCACGGACTTTACCACTTTATTGGTAGATCTACCAACTTTTTAGCTGTTTTTTTATTTTCTAACATTTTTACAAACAAAGTCTAAAAATCTACCAATATTTTCCGGAAAGAAAACAAAGAGATTTAAATGACCGGAGTGTATACATATTTTGTCCTCGAACACTCTGTTAACTCTGACCATAATCATCAGCTGCCTATGGAAATATTTTTCGTTTGCAAAAGGTTTTTTGTGGGAGACTGCCAAACGAATGGTCTGCAAACTTCAAGCATTTCAAAACTAATTTTAATCAAACAATTTTGAAGTGCAGAGTAATTGTTTGTTTTAATGTAATACAGGGCTAGAACCAAGGCATCCGTGATCGAAACAAATTCGAATCGAAATTTCTTTATGAGATTGCGGCATTTGGTACAGAGTTCGCTTTTTCAATTGTATTTGGGATCAGTGTTGCCACACATGGGCTTTTCCTACCAAAACTGGTAAGCTTTTTACATTTGGTAGGTTGGTAGGCTAGATTGGATTTAGGTAGGTTTCGCCACAGTAATTGCGAAAAATAGAAAATATGTATCTCCAAACATTTTAGCAAACTTGCTTACACGAATATTTCACCGGGCATTCGTATAACGGCAACCACAAACATGTGAATATATCCGATTCGTAAGAACAAACTTATAACTATATTATTGCCAATATCGCTAGCTTAGAGTGAAAAGTTGCTAAGTCCACTTTTTATGAAAACTCATATTTTGATATTGGAGGCTAGAGAAATTGAATACGCATCGTTTCGAAAATTATAAAGGTACTTGTTTTACTTTTTCCTCTTAATAAGCAATAAAAGGAAAATTTGCTAAGTCCAAAAGAAGCACCACAAATCCGATAAGGCCAAAATAATACGACATCTTTTAATAAATATCGAATCCTTCTGATTCTTATGGAGTTTTGCTTTGCTTTAAACGCGCAAAATGTCTGATTCAAAGTCTTGCGAAATAGTTAAAGAAAATGGCTATAGAAAGATTTTTTCCTCTCCTGTAAAATTTTTAAAATGGGACTTAGCAACTTTTCTTTCTAAGCTAGCGATATACATTTTGATTGTACCGAAGACTGATGTACTGGAAGGGGCTTGTCAATAAACCCAATGAAGTCCACTATTGGCCCATTTACCAAAAGAAGAAAAGTCAACTTGATTACACCATCCTTTTCAGGCACAGAAATTGAGTTCTCAGAATAGGCGCCATATCTCTACAAAGGCTCAGTTTAAACTCACATCTCTCGAATTTAACCAACATAAATACGTTAGTCAAACCCGTTGTTACATCAGCGGCACTGTCCTGGTGACCCTATGGCTGCCTAATATTATCAGCATGAAAACTGGAATTCTTCGATCATCCCTGGATGATCCCGCTATCAAGTTCACGAACATTATACTATCGAGGTTATCCTTCTACAAACCTTATAAGGCCAGAATTCTTGAAAGCGACTGCTGGGAAGCGATTATACTATGATTGACCTAGAGTCCAAAGTATGGTATACCGACGGGAACGTACCATATTCCAGGAGGAAGTCTTCGAAATTGAAATATGTGTGTCTTCATAGAGGGACAAATGGGGACAGAATAAATATTATGTCGAATAGTCAGGTAGCGTTAAAGGCCTGACTCTCTTTCCAAATGGCACCAAGGCTTGTGGACAGCTGAAAAACTGGCTGACTTCCAAAACGTCAATTGATTTGCATACGTACAAAGTATGATGTTCCATAACGCCGAACTACCAAATGTTGACGATGTATACTTTTCCAAAACGCATCCGAAAATTTATCGAAACGCATCGCTAGCGCAATCAGCGCATCAGAAACAAAGTTGATGCTTCGTTTGTTATTGGTTACCATTGGTGTTTTAAAAATGGAAAATTCAGAAAAATTGTTCATTGCTATATTGAGTATTTAAAATATGCTATGTATATGGTTGCAATGTGTCGCAACTCTGCATATACAAACAGTTTGAATACCGCAGTATAACAGTTTCCAAAAAATGTATTGATACGTTTTGGAAGTCAGCCACTGTTTTGAAGCATCTGGGAGCCTACAATAGTATAATGCTCTGGTGGGTTCCGGGACATAAACGAAAGGTCTGACTGTCTCGCAAAGCGTGGAGCCCAAATGCACATGCATGGTTCCGAGCCTTTCTGAGGTGCATCTAAAGGATACACTGCAGAGCTACTTAGGGGCTGAGAAGAATCTCAGATTGCGTCGGAAATAAGACAATCAAAGAGATCCATAACTCCTTCCAAGAAGAACTCCAAAAAACTCCTTAACTTAGCCGGGAGGGTCTTAGGACTCTTAGAGTTTCCTTAGAGGACACTGCAAGTTGAGGTACCATTTGAATTTGGATGGTGGAGGAAGCCCCATCCAAAATTTGTAACATGGCACTTTCCAAAGTGCTTAACTTCTTAAATATCCTCAGGTTGGAGTGATTACAATTAGGGTGTAAAAAAAGATCTTCTTAAGACAAAAAAATTTTTGGTAGGTTTAGTTTGGTTTTGGAAAGACATTTTGGTAGAAAAAAAAATTTGTCCGTGGCAACACTGTTTGAGATAAACAAGCTGTTATTTTGATTTCTTCAATTTTATATACATATATGGTTTTTGTTGAATGTTTTATTGGCGTGAAATATATTTTTTGTTGTTTTATAAAAAATTACAGTTTATTCCAACGCGAGTTCATATAAGGTGACAGCAGAAGTTCAAAAACAAAAATGCCACAAACAAATTTAATGCATAATGAATTGCTAAGAATTACAACAAATACACAATTTAGACATTAAGAATCTTCTTCTTCTTCTTATTTGGCGCTGTAACCGCCTAAGCGAT
>NW_023458562.1:9944593-9948430 GCF_013731165.1 Rhagoletis pomonella | reverse complement strand
ACAGCTACTCCATCATCATCGACTGGGGACTCGGGTTCGTCTTCCACCGATGCGAAAATCCAGCTGCTCTGGTAACCTTGCCTGAATTTGCCTTAATTTATCTTATATGAGTAAAAACTATCTAATATTGTTTCTTAAAAAAATCTACCAACTTCTACCAATTTTTTTATGTTAAATCCACCACTATTAATTTTTTCGAAGTCCGTGCACTGTCTAGACCATTCCTCGCTTGAGAAAATGCTTCTGGGGCGCACAAATTTTTTCTTCTTCTTCTTATTTGGCACTATAACCGCCTACGCGATTTTGGCCGAGTACAAAACAGTGGCTTCTCTTCTATGCAAACTGACGCCTATTTGGAAATGCCAAGGGAAGCCAAGTCCTTCTTCACTTGGTCCCTCCATCGCAGAGGGCCTTCCTCTTCCAGCATCGCGACCCGCGTTAAACACTTTTAGAGCTGGAGCGTCGATGTCCATTCGAACGACATGGCCAAGCCGTTGCAATTGTATTCGCTGCACTATGTCCATGTCATTGTAAAGCACATACAGCTCACGTTCCATCGCCTGCGGTACTTGCCGTCGCCAACGCGTAAAGGCCCGTAAATCTTCCGCAAAATCTTTCCCTCGAATACTCCAAGAGCCACCTCATCGGATGTTGTCATTGTCCATGCTTCTACGCCACATACCAGCACGGGCATGATGAGTTACTTATAGAGTGTGGTTTTCGTATGTCGAGAGAGGACTTTACTCCTGAATTGCCTACTTAGTCCAAAGTAGTACTTGTTGGCAAGAGTGATTATGCGTTGAATTTCTATGCTGACAATATTATCGGTGTTAATGCTGGTTCCCAAGTAAACTAAATTCTCTACATTCTCGAAATTATAACTGTCAACAATGAAGTGGGTTCCAAGGCGCGAATGTGCTGACTGTTTGTTTGATGACAGGAGATACTTCGTCTTGTCCTCGTTTACCACCAGACCCCTTCACTTTGGTTCCTTATCCAACTTGGAAAAGGCAGAACAGACTTTGCAGTTTTTGTTACCGATGATGTCGATGTAATTGGCATAAGCCAGAGCGGTTCAGTTCTGCAGCTCTTATTATCTTCTCCAACATCAGATTAAAGAAGTCACATGAAAGGGGGTCACCCTGTCTGAAACCCCGTTTGGTAGCGAACGGCTCGGAGAGGTCTTTCCCAATTCTGACGGAGCTGGTGGTATTGCTCAACGCCATTTTA
Source organism: Rhagoletis pomonella (assembly GCF_013731165.1). Classification (NCBI taxonomy): domain Eukaryota; kingdom Metazoa; phylum Arthropoda; class Insecta; order Diptera; family Tephritidae; genus Rhagoletis; species Rhagoletis pomonella. Next base: position 9,947,200 of record NW_023458562.1, on the reverse strand, counting down.
CACAGCCGTATGAGTTTTGAGGGGATGCCATATTCAGACATAGCGGCGTATAGGCAACTCCTTTTAGTGCTGTGAAAAGCGGCTTTAAAGTCGACAAATAGGTGGTGAGTGTCGACCCTTTTTTCACGGGTCTTTTCCAAGATTTGGCGTATTGTGAATACCTGGTCTATGGTGGATTTTCCAGGTCTAAAGCCACACTGGTAAGGCCCAATCAGTTCATTGGCGGTGGGCTTCAGTCTTTCACACAACACACTCGATAACATAGTTGGCACGCATGGCGGGGTCGCCTTTCTTGTGGATTGGGCAGAGATAGGCCTTATTTCTAAAGAACTTTGACTACGAAATCGAACACAGAGTAGGTAGAAAAATGCGTCACGTCGATGCGCTAAGCAGGGTCTCCTGCCTTTTGATAGTAGATTCACTACAACACAGACTTCATCAAGCGCAATTAAAGGATGAATGGATTAGAGCAGTGTTAAAGGTACTAGAAGAGCACGAGTACGGAAATTTTTACACAAAACAGGGTGTGTTTCATTAGAAATAGTAATTCCTATGTTGTCGAAGATTTGCGCCGAAAGTCTATCATGCTTGTATAAACATATAGAGGAAGTACAGAGAACAATTAACAGCACTGCTACTCGTAGAACAAAAACTTCGCCTTTTACGTTGTTAAACAAGCCAGTACAAGCCCCATAAAAAATCATATCTGTCGTGTAAATAATAATAATACTTAACCATCGAAAGACACACTAAACTATTATTGATGTTTTGTGTCGTCGCGAACTGCCCTCAGCAGTATAAAAATAAAATTATAGTTTAAAAAACTAAAACCTCGCTATTATAATTTCCATTCGTAGTGTCATCATAAAAGGGAGGTAATAAAAATCAAACCGTGATCGCGAAAAATACCTAAATTAACAATAAGACATTGTGTGTTTAAAAATAAATAAATTATTGTTTACATACAAAATACGAACGGTAGTTAAGTGAGATATGAGTGTCGAGGGCGCTCCCCTAAAGGAGCGCAGGCACTCAGTGCAAAGCACAATCAAAAGAAATGCATACTTGACAACTACTGCTTGGACTACTAGGTTCACACAGAGAAGCTTTTGTTGCTCATTTTCAGCAATTTCTCTTTTGGTGTTGCCCTTCGCGTTCACACAGGGAAATTCTTTTGTACACAATTGTTGTTGTCAGCTGTGAACGGTCAACTAGAATTACTCAGACGAACGAGAGCACACGCGTGAGCTCCAGGAAGTTATCTACTGTTTAATAAAAAAATATTATATAGAATATCGCAAACGTTAGTACGTCGTTTGTAGGTCTATGATAGATAAAAATTAACCTTTGATAGATCTTACTATTTCTACAATAAGAAAAATAAAAAGGTTCAATATTTCTACGGAAGTTAGCCCCCAATTTTATTTAATTTTGCCGATAGAATGTTGAATTGCCGACTAAGTGATGCAGAATCGGTTGTAGGTGATTGATAGATGACATTCGGTCTCCTTTAGGCCTGGGTAACGGCGCAAATTTTTTGGCGCTGGTGCACTAACTCCAGCACCACTGTCGGATTCAGCACAGTGTGTTGGAGCAATTGCGCCTCTTCAGGCTAAAGCTCATTTCCTTTATTGCTGAACGCTCCACCAAAGTGAATTAATACAAGGTGATATCGGTTGAGAAAAAACTCAAGTATACCCAAGTTCAAAGCACAAAAATACAACAAACCCATCATTTTCACATTCAGAAGGACCGCGACGAATTCTAGCAACGCCACCTTGTATAAATTCGCCTTGTGCTGCATATTTTACAAGAGACACTTCTATTTCGGGTGTTCTTTGCTGGTTCTTTGCGACACCCGGTGTTGTCAGTGTTCCGGTGTTGAACTAAGGTGAATCAATACAAGGTGGTATCGGTTGGGTAAAAACAACTCAAGTATACCCAAGTTCAAAACCCAAAAATACAACAAACACATGATTTTCACATTCAGAAGGACCGCGTCTAATTTTAGCAACACCACCTTGTAAAAATTCGCCTTGTGCTGCACATTTTACAAGTGACACTTCGCTTTTGGGTGTTCTTTGCTGGTTCTTTGCGCCGCCTGGTGTCGTCAGTGTTCCGGTGTTGCTGGCGCCATTGCGTCACTGAGTTGTGAAATTCGGTATCGACGCCAGTAACTCAGCTCTCGGTATCAGCACAATGGCGCGGCGCCGCACTTTGTTACCCACATCTAGTCTCCTTTAATGCTTAATATATAAATTATTGACGTGAAACGGTTTTGGAGAAATGTGTTGTACCTAAATAGAGCCAAGTGTACCGAATGTATCTTTATCTTACTTAGAATACCACAATCGTTTATAGGTCGTTTGTAGGTCTATGATAGACAAAAATTAACGTTTGATAGATCTCCCTATTTCTAAAATAAGAAAATTAAAAAAGCTCAACATTTTTACGGAAGTTAGCCCCTGTTTTTTTTTTTAATTTTGATGATAGAATGTTGAATTGCCGACTAAGTGATGCAGAATCGTTTGTAGGTGATTGACAGATGACATTCGGTCTCCTTTAATGCGCAATATATATGTAAATTATTGACGTGAAACGGTTTTG
>NW_023458562.1:9868928-9944493 GCF_013731165.1 Rhagoletis pomonella | reverse complement strand
TTAGAAATAGGAAGATCTATCAAACGTTAATTTGTATCTATCATAGACCTACAAACGATTGCAATATTCTAAGTAATATTTTGCATTTAAAGAGTAGCTAACTTCTCGGTGCCGAGCATCATATTGCTCTCCAGCAGTGATCAATGCGGACCAGCGTTGCCATTTTTGTGCTTTTGGAGCTAGATTTACCACTTTATTTTTCTATGTAGCTCCAAAAATTGTGTTTTAGCTTCTAGCTCTTTCTTTAGCTCTTTTCAATTTATCTAGCACTTTTTTAGCTTCAGAAAGTTTTAGTTGTATTTGGTATATATAAGCCAAAACTTAACCGTTGATAAAATGGAAATTTCGAGATACAGTGTATCATCATAAACTCTTGGATCTAGGTTAACCCTCTAGTAGGCCAATTTTTTTATGAGTTGAAAAATTCAGGAATGGTTGATTTTAGCACGAGATATCCAAAACTGATGTCCATTTCGATCTGTGACAGTCTGGAGACGGGCTCGCCGATATACTTACACATATTTTCAGCTTCCTCTTACACAATGTTGACCTACGAACCGGCAATGCCGTCTGCAGACGGTCAAAAATGCAAAACTGGGGTTTTATATGTCGGCAAGCCGGTCTGTAGACGGTCTGTGTTCGAAAGCAATTGTCTCCATTTCGAATGGTGTTATAATTATAAAACTTATATTAAAATACGATGCTTTTAACAAGGAAATCCACCGAATTTTTTTATATCAAAAAATTTTTCAAAAGAAAAAATTTGTTTAATTACGAAATTACTAAATAGCAAGAAATAATTAATTTTAACCGTGTTTTCAAAATCTGTAATTCAACTGCCGATTAAAATAAAACGGATTAAAATTTACTTCACCGTAAGGGTACGATTTTTGTCTAAAGATAGCGCCTTACGAATATAGAAAAAAATTATTATAGGTGCACTAAAAAGGTGTTTAGTTAACGACCGTCTGGAGGCGGTTCTGCCTAATAGAGGGTTAAAGAATTCAAAAATTAATTAGAAGAAAATCCTTTTTCTGTTAGCGCGGATTTTGTTTTACCTTACTACTTTTACCTCAAATTAATTTTAACAGTTTGGAAAGTATTTTAAGTTCACTGTTATAAGTGCCATAGCAACGAATTGGAAATATATGCATCTTATTTTCATTTTAAAAGATTTTTTCAGAACTTAACCTTATAAAACTCGTTGTTTTTATTAAAATTGCCGAAAATGTAAAAACAACCTTACGTCAATAAATGCTCAACCATAACAAAAATATGTAGCTCTTCATTTTAGCTACTATTAGTATTATTTAGCTCTTTTTTTGGAGCTAAAACCAAACGAAATTTCTCTGGCAACACTAATGCGGACAACAACGCAGCTGCCGATGCTAATTAGTCTGTTACTTTGAACTTCGGACTAAAACCTGTGGAACTGTCAAACTACAATTTTACTCTCTCAAGTGAGAGTAAAAGGAGAACAGATGCAGAAGTGCACGGGAACGCAAGAAGCACTATTTCCTGTAAAAACGTCAGTCGGTTTGTTTACATATCATTTGTACAACACTGATTTGGCTGAAATATCACTAACTAATTATTGAAATCTATACATATTCAAATATTTCGTTGTTTACTTCCATTTTTTTTTAAACAAATATAAGGTTCTTTGCTTTCACCGCTTTTTGTTTTTGTTTGCACATGCAAATCAGCTGATCGTTTGACACTTTTCATGAACTTACAGGAAAAAAAACTCCGGACTAAATCCTGTAACTTCTGACTAGGAACAGTTGCTCAGTTACTCTCTCAAAAGTGTTCCCACTTACAGGTTTTATGTCAATAGGAACGACTTCCTGTAAGTTCTGACTAAATCCTGTAAACCGGACTGCTATTGGAACAGACTAAATACTTCGACGGCAACAAACAAAGAAGACGAAAAACAAGCAAAAAATGCTACTGTTCAGACTGGGTTAGATCGCTACATATTAATAAGGCGAAAGCGCACACCCGAAAAAAAATGGAAAATAAAGCCCAAAAAAATAAAATGTTGAAAGTAGTTACTTCAGGTACTTCTACATCGGCGGAGAGTAATCGTTTTAGTATTATCGATGATATGAATAATGATTCTAGCCAACAGGTAGTTAAAAAATACAAGCCTAGACCTATTTATCTACGAGAACAAAGTTCTAATGCTCTGGTAGATACTAAAACTAGTAGGGGAAAATAATTTTCATGTGGTTCCTATTAAGATGAATATTTATTTCATTTCATTTCACACGAAGTGAAAATACAGACTCAAAACGAGGATATTTTTCATAAAATTACCAATGAGTTTGATAAGTGTATGAAGTCTTATTACACCTATCAACTTAAAAGTAGTCGAGGACTAGAAGTTGTGATAAAAGGTATCGAGTCCAGTGTGAACTCACAAGATATAGAAAATGCTCCTAGGGTTGTAGGTTTTTTAAGGTGGGCAATGTTTTCAACATCAAAAATAAAGAAAACATCACTCAACCGATGTTCAAAATAGAGCTAGAACCTGACTTTCATAATCCGAAGAAAGGGGAAGTGCATCAAATATATCAATTGCGATATCTTCTACACCGTAAAATCTCAGCAGAAGAACCCCATAAGCGCACAGACCCTGTTTAATGTCATAACTGCCAGGAATTTGGTCACACGCGTCGCTACTGCACCTTACCTGGCGTCTGTGTTATCTGTGGGGATCTACACACTTCTAAGGAATGTGTGAAACCTAAAACGGACCCAAAATCTAAAAAGTGCAGTAACTGCGGTGGAAATCACACTGCTAACTATAGAGGTTGTCCAGTTTATATCTCAATGAAAGAGAAAACAATTCCTAAAAATATTCCTATTCGGCATAACCCCATATCAGAACCCGCTAAGCCAATGTCTGCGCAATTACTGTTAATAATTTTACTTCATATGCACAAATCCTCAAAAATACTCCTCCGACACAATCTCTGTTTGGTCAGAATAGTAGTAACCTAGAAGCTACTATAAACAACTTTATGAAAGATGTGCAGGAGCAAATGATGGCAATGCAGAGCATGGTACAAGATTTGATTAAAAATCAAAATCTATTACTTCAAGCCATTTTAATTTTTTAAACTATGAATAATCTCAAATTCTGTGATACTAAGCATCCACAAGGTAAAGCCCGAGGTGGAACAGCTATTCTCATTCGTAACAGAATAAAACACTATAAATTAGAGTCGCAAAGTGATGAGTTCATTCATAACACTGCAATACACATTGATGACCACTTTGGTGGCCTTACTGTATCTGCTATATACTGCCCCCTCGACATAACGTAACAGAGAAACAATTTAATGTATTTTTCCTAAAGTTTGGCAGTAAGTTTATTGTAGAAGGAGATTACAATGCTAAACACAAATTCTGGGGATCCAGATTGATTACACCAAAGGGTAGAAATATTTATAAAGTAGTCCAGAACAGAGGATTTGACGTCTTGTCTACTGGTCAGCCAACGTATTGGCCATATGACCCCGAAAAAATACCCGATCTTATTGACTTTGGTGTAACAAAGGGTATTGCGCGACACCGAGTTAATACTGAAGCATTATTTGATCTCCCTTCAGATCATTCACCCTACCTCATAACATTTTCAATGATTATAAATTATGATGAAAAACAAAAAAAATCTTACAAATAAGCACACACTGGTTAAAATACAAAAAGTATGTCAGTTCGCACATTGACCCGCAAATTCCTATTCGGAATGATATCGACAGCGCAGCTGAAAATCTCACTGATATAATAGTTAAGGCCGCAGAAATTGCAACACCAAATCCTTCTATTAAACATCGCAGCTCTTACTGCCCTGGCTTGCACACCCCAAACATTCTTAACTTAATAAGTAAAAAGCGCAAATTACGAAGGGAATGGCAAAGAATTCGCTCTCCTAAGCTTAAATAGGTGCTAAATGCGTGTACAAAGAATTATGTATTTTTGCAGGCGGACAAAGAAAGAAGTACCCAGTCGATCCTTCAGTCCTTGTCTGCTTCGAAACAGACTGACTACTCCCTTTGGAGAACACTGAAGCATGCGAAGGGGCCCGTTCTTCGCGAAGCACCATTACGTTCACAGAACGGAAGCTGGGCGAGGAATGATGAGGATAAAGCAAACGCTTTCGCCTGTCTTCTTTAGACCCAATAAGGCTCTCATCCTTCCAATATTTCATTAACCCCAGTAACATTACCACAAATCCGTTGCGGGTTAAAAAGAAAGATTTAGTTAACACCATTGTTTATGATATTCAGAAGAATAAAGCGCCTGGTTACGATAGGATTACAAGTGAAATGATAAAGGAGCTTCCACAAACTGCCGTACATTTTTTGTTACATATTTTTAATAACATGCTTAAGTTGAGGCATTTCCCCGACTTATGGAAAATTTCGGTAATAATTATGGTGCCAAAGCCAGGCAAAGATCCGACGGTAGTAAGTTCATATCGGCCGATTAGCTTGAATTCTGTATTTTCCAAAATATTTGAAAAACTTCTATTGAAAAAAATACAAACCTTCATTAACAAATATCCAAATAATACCAACTTCAGTTTGGTTTTCGTGACAAACATGGCACCGTAGAACAAGTTCATAGAATTTTTTCTTGTATTAGAAAGGCTTTCGAAGGGAAGCAATACTGCACCGGTGGTTTTCTGGACATCTTTCAAGCTTTTGACAAAGTCTTGCATGATGGCCTTATATAAAAACTAAAGGTTTCACTCCCTGCAAATACGCTTGCAATTCTGGAAAGCTTTCTGCTGAGGAGAAATTTCAGAATCAGGCAGAATTCCTTTAGAACGGAAAGTCACCCAATATATGCAGGTGTCCCTCAAGGCAGTGTTCTAGGACCCATATTGTACGTAATATACACTCGTGATTTGCCAACTGATGATAGTATAACCATTTCAAAGTTTGCTGATGACACAGCTATCCTAAGCAATAGTTCAGACCCTAAAATGGCTTCTTACAAACTGAAAGAATATTTCAAAAAGTTTGAGCTATGGCTAGGTTCTTGGAGGATAAAGGTTAACGAAAGCAATTGTGTTCAGACAACATTTACGTACCTTTAAATACCTTGGAATGACACTAGATGGAAGACTTACCTGGAAAAGCATATAGAAAACAAAATTTCTCAAGCGAAACTAAAACAAGCAAGCCTTCAATGGGTTATAGGACACAAATCTATATATAAACACGCTAACGAAATCCCATACAAATCTATTCCTCCCTACTGCTCCTATGTTTCTCAACCAATTTGAATGATTTTGTTCGAAAGGTATTTCAAAGGGGAGGTGCACATTTTGTTTGTTTTTTCAGTAGGTGGAGTAGGAGTGGAGTTATTCCGAAAAACTTCATGGTCCGATTTGCTTCAAAATGGACCCTATAGGTGGCTCCAGAGCCGAGTTATTCCAATTTCCGTATAAGCCTATGAATGCCTGCTTGCTTTGGTTTCACCATCTACTATCTATATATTAATAGGCTAACGAATTCCCATAGAAATCTATCCTCCCTACTGCTCCTATGTCTCTTCTTTTGTTTGAAAGGTATTTCAAAGGGGAGGTGCGCATTTTGTTTGTTTTCTCACTTCATTTGTGGTCCGATTTGCTTCAAATTCAAAATACATATTACTAACAACAAGAGAACAAGCCTATGAATGCCTGCTTTGGTTTCACCATCTACTATCTATATATTAAAGGCATCCACACACCTATGCGATACAAATCTATTCCTCCCTACTGCTCCTATGTTTCTCAACCGATTTGAATGGTTCTTCTTTTGTTCGAAAGATGTTTCAAAGGGAAGGTGCGCATTTTGTTTTTTTTTTTTTTTTCAGTAGGTGCAGTGGGAGTGGAGTTACTCCGAAAAACTTCATTTATGGTCCGATTTGCTTCAAATTCAACGATCAAGAGTTGCTCATGAATCTAAAAAACGTCACAAAAAAAATGAAAGTGTGTGAAAAAGTGAGGTGGTCGAATTTCGAGAACGGGACGATACTAGTCTAAATTAAGCCTAGATAAATAGATGTTGCTTTTTAATATGATGATTAAACCATGTTGGGCATATGGAATCGGGCTCTGGGGCACAGCATGCAATTCCATTTTGAACAGGCAATATAATAAATTTCGATGACCGCAATATATCAATTTCGGCTCTGGAACTCGTCCTTTCAGACCGACTACCCAACACCAGTGTCAGTGCGGCTCAGAAACTTGTCCTTTCCGACCGAACACAGCCTACTGGATTGTAATTACTTAAATATAGAGAAGCGAAGGCGCGGCGTAGAAACTAGTCCTTTCCACCCGCCCAGGCAGTGCGGCTCTGGAACTCATCCTTTCTGACCGCCTACCCAGCACGATATCCAACGAACCTGCTGCTCGGAATCTTGTCCATTCCGACAGCCGCAACAACTGTAATAAATATATATGTATGAAAAAATAAAACGTTTCTAAGCATTACTGCAGAAATTCTAAATTAAATGGTAGTTTGTAAGATTTGAAAACTTTTGTTAGTTTCGAAAGAAATATTCAATAAATGAGTAGTCCACTTGCAAAGTGCTCTATGTAAAATTTTTTCGATTTTTAGTTTTTGGTAGTTAACGTACCAGTATTTAAAGTAGTTTCATGTCCCCTAGCAATACAGTGCAAAATCTTTATATATTCTGAAACAAATACCATCAAATGTTAGCTACTCTAGCAACTGTCGCTATAGTACTTACTGTATGTATATATACACTTTCAAAAGTCGCTATAATATTTATTGTGCGTATTTATACAAGTTCAAAAGTCTCTATCTTCTGATGAACTTAGAAAACTGCGAGAAAACGTGGTAGTTTCGGTGCCTAGTGGAAGGCGTCGTAAAAAAGAAGTATACCAATCTTCATGGAACAGAGAACGCGAAAAGCTAAGAAAAGCTAGCTATGTAACAGTTACTGTTTCAAAACTCGCAATATTAATTTTTTATATATAAAATTTGCAAAAACTACAATACTGCGATTTTATTTTTTAATGTTATTAGACTCTTATTTATCCAAATTTTCAGATAATAAAAAAAATATACAACTTCGAATTTACTTGTTGTTGTAGACGTTTTTTTTTAATTTATGGCTTACTGTTATAAAATCACATAACGCTGTATGCAAGTGGACTTCTCAAATATACATATTATATACATATATATATATATAAATACATATGTTTTTGTTATTTTTTGGCCATTATAACAATTATATTCAACAATTTATATTGAGCTCGAGGCCGTTTTAAATGAAAATTTTATTGTGAAAAAGCAACAATAATTTGAAAAAATGGTAGAAGTGATAGCTATTTCGGAAATCACCACATTTCCTCATCAGACTTCTTTCAGTAGGATTCGAACCGACGATCCCACTGACTCAGCCAGTTGCCTATGCCCCATGCTAAGTACGCCTTGTAAATTATCGTTTGCTTTTTTCCACTATTTTCATTTTTGTTATGCCAAGCGCAGCTATTCCGCTGCAATTCACTCGATCATGTGGTTGTTGGTTTGTGCTAATAATTATATTTTTAGAATGTTTTACTTTTAGGTGTGCTCGTCCTTAAGTTATTTGTTTTTGTTTTTTTTTGGCCTTTATAACAATTATATTCAACAATTTATATTGAGCTCGAGGCCGTTTTAAATGAAAATTTTATTGTGGAAAAGCAACAATAATTTGAAAAAAATGGTAGAAGTGATAGCTATTTCGGAAATCACCACATTTCCTCATCAGACTTCTTTCAGTAGGATTCGAACCGACGATCCCACTGACTCAGCCAGTTGCCTATGCACCGTGCTAAGTACGCCTTGTAAATTATCGTTTGCTTTTTTCCACTATTTTCATTTTTGTTATGCCAACACAATCAAGCGCAGTTATTCCGCTGCAATTCACTTGATCATGTGGTTGTTGGTATTGTTGGTTTGTACTAATAATTTTATTTTTAGAATGTTTAACTTTTAGGTGTGCTCGTCCTTAAGTTATTTGTTTTTGTTATTTTTTTGGCCTTTATATATTCAACAATTTATATTGAGCTCGAGGCCGTTTTAAATGAAAATTTTTTTGTGGAAAAGCAACAATAATTTGAAAAAATGGTAGAAGTGATAGCTATTTCGGAAATCACCACGTTTCCTCATCAGACTTCTTTCAGTAGGATTCGAACCGACGATCCCACTGACTCAGCCAGTTGCCTATGCACCGTGCTAAGTACGCCTTGGAAACTATCGTTTGCTTTTTTCCACTATTTTCATTTTTGTTATGCCAACACAATCAAGCGCCGCTATTCCGCTGCAATTCACTTGATCATGTGGTTGTTGGTATTGTTGGTTTGTGCTAATAATTTTATTTTTAGAATGTTTAACTTTTAGGTGTGCTCGTCCTTAAGTTATTTGTTTTTGTTATTTTTTTGGCCTTTATAACAATTATATTCAACAATTTATATTGAGCTCGAGGCCGTTTTAAATGAAAATTGTATTGTGGAAAAGCAACAATAATTTAAAAAAATGGTAGAAGTGATAGCTATTTCGGAAATCACCACGTTTCCTCATCAGACTTATTTCAGTAGGATTCGTACCGACGATCCCACTGACTCAGCCAGTTGCCTATGCACCGTGCTAAGTACGCCTTGTAAACTATCGTTTGCTTTTTTCCACTATTTTCATTTTTGTTATGCCAACACAATCAAGCGCAGCTATTCCGCAGCAATTCACTTGATCATGTGGTTGTTGGTTTGTGCTAATAATTCTATTTTTAGAATATTTAACTTTTAGGTGTGCTCGTCCTTAAGTTATTTGTTTTTGTTATTTTTTTGGCCTTTATAACCAGGACGAGCAAACGATAATTTACAAGGCGTACTTAGCACGGTGCATAGGCAACTGGCTGAGTCAGTGGGATCGTCGGTTCGAATCCTACTGAAAGAAGTCTGATGAGGAAATGTGGTGATTTCCGAAATAGCTATCACTTCTACCATTTTTTCAAATTATTGTTGCTTTTCCACAATAAAATTTTCATTTAAAACGGCCTCGAGCTCAATATAAATTGTTGAATATAAATACATATTATAAAAAAAGTTGTTAACGGGGTTGAAATTCGTGTTGCTGAAATCCCAGAACAGGGTGTCAAAAATATTACGTCATGGAAAGTATGAGGTTGTCAAGGTGGGTGAGCAAGATGCACTACAACTGTCGCGGAGTTTATGAGCAGGTGGGAGCCATCGTCCGAGGGCGAACGATAGATCAGGATAGCCGAATTGTGGGATAGTACACGGGTTAAAGAGGGTGACATCTAGCGGACTAAACGCATAACCAAGCAGGACAGGCTAATTAGCAACCCTAATTCAACGACACTCCTACTGAACGAACTTTGACGAATGAAGTAACTAGGATAGCGACCAGGGTTGCCACTTTGGTAAATTATTACCAAAATTGGTAGAAAAAATTCGGGTTGGTAAAAAGGTACATTTTTTGTCATTTTGGTAGATTTTTGTTAAAGTATTTTACTTGAACTTTAAAACTTCTCGTTCTCGCTTTATTTGTTGTAATTATCTTTTTATTTTAAATCCCTTTCTAAAAGTATAGTCTACTTAATTGCATTATTTTTCGAACGCTTTCGATAAAGGGCGAACATATCGTGTTCTATTCAAACTCATTTTGCAGAGGATCTTATGATTGCCTAAATATTTTAAATGATTCTTCAAATAAAAATAAAAAATGAACAGGCACGTAATGGCACACTATGATTGATTGTTCTCAAAAAAAAAATGTAAAAAAATTAACGGCGGTTTTATAAATGGCAGTTTTTAAATTAAAAAAGAAAACGACACGAAAATCCGGTGGCAAAAAAATTTAAATTAACGGGAATTTTTATGTGCACATTGTTGGTTAAACTAAAATTCAATGGACTGAAAACTGTAAACCCAAAAATTGTTTTAATAATTCAAAAAAAAAGTTCGAAATTTTGGCTCTAATTTATTAAATTCTTCTAAATGTGGTATATGCATAGCTTTAGTCCTTGATTTTCATGATTTTCGTTAAAGCGCAAACAATATCCTTTTACAAAAATAAAATCATAAAATTTTTAGCTGAAAAACATTATGAATATTATAGAAAAATCACCAAGCGATTTTTACAGTCACTGTATTTGTCTGTAATAACTCCAGTTGTAGTTTTTTCAAATGATGGAGTTTCGTTGTTGCCTTTAGTTTCATCACCTTTGCTTTTAGTTGAAGGAAACCGAGAAGATGTCATTAATATGACCTCAAATATAATATCATTGGTTAAAGAAAAATTACTTACTAAAATTTTTTTTATTGAAGTAACTAAACAAAGAACAAATCTATAGTTTTTATTAAAATAACTAAAAAAGTTTTTGGTAGATATTTTCTAGATTTGGTAGATTTTTTTAAAATAGATGGTAAGTATTTATTTTCGTCAGTGGCAACCCTGATAGCGACAACGACAGAAAACGAGATACAGAAATAATTCAAACCGCGAAGCGTTGAGTTGGTCGGTGGTGTGCGCGCAACCGCAGTACACATATGTACATTTTATATAACTTTTAATTTTGCATAAGTTCCAGTGTAACTTTACATACTATATATAATTAAACTTAACTTAAAACTATAACGCGGGCGTTTTGATTTCCACTTGTATAAAGATTTTCTTCTAGTGTCAAGGCATATTTTTTCAGTGTAGTACTGTATGAACAAAAGTGTTTGCATTCAACCAAAATTTACATTCACGATGATTGCGAATGCTTCTGTTATATTCACATTCTATACTGAATGGAACTCCACCACAGCATTGCCAAGTGTACGTTTTTAACGTCATTTGGACGTTTTTTGTATCTTGTTGACGTTCGGACGTTTTTTTTGCAAAAAATGACGTTTTTTAACTTCCCAGTAATTTTTCTCTGTTACTAAATCTTGTAAGTAGAACTGATTTTGAATTATTTTCTTAATAAATCTTCAAAAGTTATTTAACCTTTGAACACAAATGACTTAAATTTTTTGGATTCTTGGACAAGGATCCCGCGTTCAGAGGCTGAGGTTACGAGGCTTATTGCAATGTTGCACATTAAAAGCCAAATCAGGAAGAGATGATCTATTGCAACACTCACGCTCGCAAAAGCACCAAAAAAGCTGTAGCAGCATAAAATGTCAAAAAAAGTAGGCGACTTTTTTAAGACTTCATTGAAATTCGACTGCTGAGTGGAAGCGCGACCTATCTCGGCAACCAGTTCGAAAACGCCCTATCTCGAAAAACTTTTCAAAAACGTCCTTTTTGAGAATTTGATTGCAAACGCCCTATTTCAGAATTCGTTTCAAAAACGCCCTATCTCGGCTGGCGATTCAAAAACACCCTACATCAGCACATTTTCAAAACATTTTCAAGTAAGGTAGGGCATTTTTTAATCGAATTCTGAAATAGGGCGTTCTTCAACCAAATTCTGAGATAGGGTGGTTTTCTATAAAATTCTAAAATAGGGCGTTCTTAAAATTTTTTTTTGAGATAGGGCGTTTTCGAACTGGTCGCCGAGACAGGTCGATCTTCCACTCAGCAGTCGAAATGAAATGAACGCGGAAAAGGCTGAAATATTGCTATGTTCCTTCTTAGAAGAACGTAATTCGCATTTTCGACAACCGACACCCTAACCCAATGTCTACAAGAGAAAAAAATATTAAAAATCAACGCGATTCTTTAGCAACTTAAAACTTGCACATTATTATCCTGGAAAATAATTGGCTATCAAACTGCATACTCAAAAAAATTCTTAAAAATCTGCATAAAAAGTTGAAAATCTAGCTGAAATTTTGCAGATTTTTTATAATTTTTGCACAAAGTTTGAAGTGTGGATTTATATTTTCTTTGCTATATAATGAGCTAAGCTTTTATGGGAAAATAATAAACATTAAATAAACAAAAGGAAAACAGCCACAATCGATCAAAATATTTATGACTTAATCAGCTGACCACAAGTGTATGTATAAAAAGATTTTTATATTAACGATCTCAAACTAGTTTACAATGAATTTTAAATGTGCTCTATCGAAATAACATTTTAATATACATGCCTTACATACATATATACTTATGTACCTTTGTATACTATTAAAGTTTAATATGACCAATTCTGTGTGCATACATTTGAAAAAGACGTTTTTGGGTAGGAAAAGACGTTTTTTCAGAGCAAGAGGGACGTTTTCTCATGCCGAAGACATGGCAACGCTGCTACACCATTCAATAACACATTATGTTTTTTTTTGTTTCAAAATAATTTAAGCCACTTAGGAATGAGGTTTTTTTTGTACAACCAAACAATAAAAATTTTGAAAAGAATTCCGAGTGAATGCAGATCCTACTGATTCATTTTACAGCTCAGACATTTTTTTCGTACAAAGTATGTTTTTTGTAAAAAAAAATTTTCTGTAAAAAACAATTCATTTGTCAATGTTATTGTGGCTTATTAACATTTTATTTTTTAATATTTTTATTGAGCTTTGTACCACGATTGTTTATTAGGAAAAATTGGAAAAGCAACAAAGTCTAAGCGGTAGAAGTTATAGCAGCTATTTCGGAGATCAATACATCTCTTCATCAGACTTCTTTTTTCTAGACCTCAGCAGGGATCGAACCTGCGAATTCGATGTTTACGGGATGTACATAGCTCAGTGGTTAACGCTTCTGACTTTGAACATCGAATTCGCAGGTTCGATCCCTTCTGAAGTCTAGAAAAAAGAAGTCTGATGAGGAGATGTGGTGATCTCCGAAATAGTGCTATAACTTCTACCGCTTAGACTTTGTTGCTTTTTCAATTTTTCCTAATAAACAATCGTAGTACAAAGCTCAATAAAAATATTAAAAAATAAAATTTTAATAAGCCCCATTAACATTGACAAATACATAGTTTAGAAAGAGCCTGCCGGAAACTATACAAAAAAGCAAAATAAACAAAATGGATGTAAAGAATTGACAACAACAACCACGCTGTCGAGTTAAAATAGCGATAAATCAGCTGCACTTGATAGTAGTTGGCCCCCGTGGGGAAAATCTCTAGTTCTGAACTGGGGCGCTTCTAGTACATTTAGACCAAGTACTGGTTCGCGATAAATCTCTTTTGCATGCAAGCATCTGGCGAATTTAAGATGGCGATGTCCTAGGAAGTGTCAATTGCCCCCCGCTGCATCCCTTTTTCGATAGTTCCGAACTAGTCTTAAATTCTATAGTTCCGAACCAGTTCTAAAATCGACAGACGAAAGAAAAAAGTATTATGATTTTTCAATCTGTTTCGTTCTTCCGTGTGTGCGATTTTAAGTTATTTTGGAAGAAACGTGTTTTCAATTTGAAATTAAATTTGTTTGAATGATTGTAACAAATGTACGTTTACATACCTTTAGCTGTGGCTGAGTTTGCAGAGGTGCTCGCTGTTATTTCTTAGATTCCAGACGGTCCCAAGATGTTGAAATGTTAACACAAATTTTAGTTTTGTATTACCAAGCTATGAAAAAGCATCTGCGAAGCACAGAATAGAAGCCCATTGGAACGAAAAAGCCGCCGAATACATATCTATGTAAAGTAGAGAAGCCCCAAGCCTGCATCCTTCGTTCATCTAGTTCGTTCTGCATCCCTTTTTCTATAGTTCCCAACCATTTCTAAATTCGTCACTTTAGATATAGATTTCTAGTGAAAAAAAACTGAAAAAAATAGTTTTTTAAAAGTACCACTTTTCGCCGATTTTGGACTGGTGGGGATCTAGTTCCCATCGGCCTAGTTCCTTTATGGCGATAAAAACCTAGTACGGAACTAGAAATTTGATTCACTAGTCCGGGGTTTCCCTGCAGGGGTTGAATAAGGAAAATTAATTAGCAACAAGAGTTTACGGGATGTACATAGCTTAGTGAACATCGAATTCGCAGGTTTGATCCCTGCTGCTAGGAAAAATAAGTCTGATGAAGAGATGTGGTGATCTCCGAAATAGCTGCTATATCTTCTACCGCTTATACTTTGTTGCTTTTTCAATTTTTCCTAATAAACAATCGTGGTACAAAGCTCAATGAATATATTAAAAAGCAATTCATTTGTTTTAAAAAATCTAATACAATTGAAATCATACATATCTCACTCATATTGGACGATTTTTGCTGCGAAAACTAAAACTCGCTTGACTTACAGCTAGTGATATATCTATCGCAATATTTTTTCACTGATATGTATGTATATACATATAGATTTATATATATATATATATATATATATATTAACGTATATATGCGCGCATAATAGTGATTACCGTTAAGAACTTTAGTGAGTAAGCAACAGGTTTTAATAAAGCTATGTTTTTAGTCTTAAGCCGACCAGCGCCGTGTTTATTATTTCCCGAGCTTTTCCGCATACATATCAGTTTGGCGACGAGTGTGACTCTGAAAACCACGTGCGTAGTTATATAACTCAAAAGACTTTAAGACCCTTTAGTTTCAAGTTTAATTATGGTATTTCCACAGGAAATTCAAACTAATTAAAAAGCAAAAGAATAAACTGATTAATAATAATCGCGATCAAGTGTGCTTTTGTGATGCAATATGGCTGAGTCAAACCCAATTGCGTTGATTGGAAACATTGAAGCATTCACTATTGGTGACGATTTTAATTTATATGTGAACAGATTGAACCACTTGCTATCGTTAAATAAATTAACAAAAAACGCGGATAAAGTATAATTTTTAATAAGCTTGAGCGGCATGGATCTTTATAAAACTCTCAAATCGGTTTTGGCGCCGAAAACAGAGGCGGACTTTACATATAAACAAATAATTAAAAGGTTAGAAGATCATTTAAAGCCGAAAAAGAACATTATTTTTGAGTGTTTTAAGTTTTTTAACGGGAACAACATGCATCAGAAAAAATTTCTAATTTCATTGTCGAACTAAAGCAACTGGCTCAAGAATGTGAATTCGGTGACTTTTTGAATAGAGCATTGCTAATAAAATTTGTTTGTGGACTTTCGAATGAGTATATACAAAACCGGTTATTGGGTGAGAGTAATTTGGATTCGTTTGAAAAAGCATGTCAACTAGCGCTGGCAATTGAAACGACAACCACTAGTATGGAGGCAATGATAACAGGTGCAGTCCACAAATTGACTCGGGAAAAAGAACGCAAAGAGGACAACGTAAGGAGAAGAACCAGGGAATGCAGAAATGGCAGCGAACGAAGAGACAAATCTCGTGGGCGAAGTGGTACGCGGAGCAGCACTGTAAAATTTTACTACTGCCAGAAAATGGGACATATGGAGAGAGAGTGTTGGACGAAACAAAGGAATAGTCAAAGTTACAAAAATAAGTATAGAGAAAAAAGTGTAAATAAGTCAAAAGATAAAATTAAGGCCCTTAATTATACAGAAGAAAGTTGTGAAGACGCAGATCACGTAAATTATTTAATAAACACACTAAATGATGTATTAAGTTTCTCTGTATGCAATTCAACAAAACCTCTTCAGGTGAAAGGTAAAATTTGCGAAACTATGTTTAACATGGAAATAGACACGGGAGCTTGCGTTTCTGCGTGTCATATTTCCGACTACTCTGAATTTTTTAGTCACATTGAAATGCAAACTGCTAAGAAGAGTCTTAAAGTTCTGACTGGGGAAAATGTTGTTGTAGTGGGTGAGATTAAAGTAAATGTTGAGTTCTGCAGCAAAATAAATGAGCTAAAATTGGTGATATTAAATAGCGAGACGAGATTTAACCCGCTTATGGGCCGAAATTGGCTATCTGTTCTAATGCCGAGGTGGCGTGAAATGTTTTATAATATAAATAGCCTAAAAGTTGAGAAAGAACATTTTTCATTTGATATTGACAAATAAAAAATATTGTTCTCGAAAGAAAGTACCTCAACTATTACAAATTATTTGAAGCAGAAATAAATTTAAAAGATGATCACTACCCAATTTTTGCCAAAGCCTATCCGGTTCCTTTCGGGTTGAGGAAAAAAGTTGAGGATGAGTTGGATAGATTATGTGAGCAAGGGGTGCTAATACCAGTAAACAGGAGCAAATGGTCGAGTCCAGTAGTAATCGTGAATAAAGGGGATGGCTCTATAAGATTGTGCGTAAATTGTCGAAGAACTGTCAATAGATTCGTTGAAATGGAACACTTCGTGATTCCCCGCATTGACGAAATACTCGCAAATCTGGCTGGTTGGAAGATTTTTTGTAAATTAGACCTCATAGGAGCTTATCTTCAAGTGAAGGAGTCCGAACGATCAAAAGAATTACTTACTATTAATACCCATAAGGGCTTATTCCAATTCACAAGGTTGGTATACGGGCTCAAAACCGCTCCACAGTTGTTTTCCAAAATAATATGTGAAATTTTGAAGGGACTTAAAAAGGTACAAGTATATTTTGATGACATTCTGGTTGGTGGATCTGATTTGGAAGAGTGCAAAAAGAACCTTTACGCTGTATTTGACAAGTTATTAAATTTTAACATAAAAATAAACTTGGACAAGTGCCATTTTTTTAAAAAAGAAATAAACTATCTTGGGTATTCCATTAATGAAGATGGTATAACACCATCTAAGAAAAAAGTTGAAGCACTTGTGCGTTTAATGCGAATGAACCAATAAACAGCAGCTGAAGTCGTATTTGGGCATGGTCAATTATTACTGTCACTGCATTCGTAATTTGTCGTCCGAGTTATTTTTGCTTCATGAGCTGACGAAAAATAATGTTAAGTGGAGTTGGACAAAGCAACACCAAGAAGTCTTTGAGCGAAGTAAGCAACTAGTTGTTGACATTGGAGTGTTAGCGCATTACGATCCATCGAAGCCGATAGTAGTTTCGTGCGACGCTAATCGCTATGGCGTAGGAGGAGTATTATCTCAGATAATAGATGGTGAAGAGCGTCCAGTTATGTTTTCGTCAAGTACTCTGAAGCCGGCTGAGAGAAACTATTCGCAATTGCATCGACAAGCATTGGCGATAATAGTAGCAGTGCGGAAATTTCATAAACATGTATACGGCCTGCACTTTACTATTGAGAGCGACCATCAACCTCTTAAAGAAATTTTTTCATGTAGAAAGGATCTGCCAGCTGTTGCGTCAAATAGGCTTCAGAGGTGGCCAATTTTTTTTGTCAATGTATGATTACACAATCAAATATAAGAAGGGCTCACAAATGTGTCACGCGGATTCGTTATCCAGATTACCATTGCAGGAAAGCACAAACGATGACACCGATAGCATAAATATTTTCAATTTGGTACATGATTTGCCTCTTGAAATTGAAGATGTTTTCAAACACTTGCAAAATGATGAAGTATTGAAAAAAGTATACGAGTTTGTGGTAAATGGTTGGCCGAAAACTGTCGAGAAAAAGTTTTTGAATTATTATATGAAGCGTATGTCGTTGGGAACGGTAAACGGATGTCTATTTTATGGTGAGCGCGTGGTAATCCCAAGAAGTTTGGGTCGTAAAGTTCTGCACCTATTACATAGTGAACACATAGGAATTGTGCGGATGAAAGCTTTGGCAAGAACGTACGTATGGTGGGCAGTCATAGATTCGGATATCGAAAATTTCGTGAAAAGTTGTATAGCATGTGCCCAATGTCAAAATGTTCAGAAACCCTTATTAACTTCATGGCCTAGTCCTTTATATCCATTCGAACGCATTAATATCGATTTCTGTAAAATCGACGGTGCTACCAATCCGGTTATTTTTGATACTTATTCTAAATGGATAGAAGCGAAAGTGTTAAAATCTACAAATGCCCAAGTCGTTATAGAAGTTTTGCGTACATTTTTTGCCATATTTGGATTACCTAAGCAAGTAGTTAGTGACAACGGACCACCTTTTGGGTCTAAACATTTTCTTGACTTTTGCAAAAGCAATGGCATAGAATGCTTAAAGTCTCCGCCATATCACCCTCATCGAATGGAAGTGCAGAGCGTGGAGTACAAACTATTAAAAGCGCATTGAAGAAGTTTCTATTAGACCCAAAGCCTAAAACTAAGGCATGGAATTTCAAGATAAATAACTTTTTGTTAAAGTATCGATCCACGCCAACTACAACAACTAATTCCACTCCAGCTGAGCTTGTCTTTAAGTATAAACCGAAAACTCTCTTAGATCTCTTAGACCCCAATATTGCTAAGAGTCGTAAACTAAATGGGGGAAAACGGGAAAAAAGAGAATACTATGGTACATAAAAGAGAAAAGAATTGCAAGAAGAAATTTTATAAGACACAACAGACTCAAAAAGATATTGTAAAATTAAATCAATTTAAACCGAATGACACACTTATGTATAGAAATGATCTGAATAATTTTTGTAAATGGGATGTAGGAATGATTTTTAAGAAATTGAGTAGTGTTAGGTATCTTATAAAAATAAATGGCAAAACTAGAGTTGCCCATTTGAATCGATTGAAAAAATATCAAGGCAAAGTAGTCAGATTTAATCTCACTATTATTACGTACAAAAGATCAAGGGATCGGAAAAGACGGCGTAGTGAAGACTCCAATGCTTTAATAATAATGATAATGTTTAATGCGAATGTATACATAATTTTTGGTATTGAATATATAGACATATCTATAGGTTTAATTGGTTTCTATTATAATCTATTTAGTAATCGATGGAGGGATGATATGTATGTATATATATATACATTTATATATATATATATATATATTAGGGCGGGTCGATTTAAAAATCGCTCATTGCTCTGTGAAAATCGTATTCTAGGGATCAAAATAAGAAACTTTGCCGAAGGAACCATACCTCTAAAACGAATTCTGATGTCCCCCAATTTGGGTCGAACTTTTGGGTAGGGGCAAATTTTGAAAAATCCCACTTTGACCCATTTAGAGTGCTCCAATCGAGTCCAAATGTATGACCGACCCCCACTAACTTTGGACGGCCGATCCACCCATGCCAGTGGCACACCCTCTGGAACTCCCCTGGGGGGTTCCCCATACAATCATTTCAAAAAATCACCATTTTTGGCCTTTACATGAAAAAATCAGCTAAATGGTTATGTTTTTTCTTTATTTTTATTTATTTATTTATAATAATATTTATTATTTATTTATAATAATATCTATTTTTTCTCTTAAGAAATTTATTTAGTCAGAACATATGTAAATGAAAAAATTAATTTAAGTGAGTTATAGAAAAGAAACTAAAAAAAATTATTGTTTGAAGTCTTTTTTACTTTCAAGTCTGGGCAATTTCGCACGGCTCTCTAATGTCGTCGCCATAACAGCCTCTACATTTTCCGGTATAACCCGTTTGGAAACGCTAGCTACAAATTGAACATGTCGTTCCGTTCCTTGTATGTGTGATGGAATTTTTGGATCATTAAACGGTGGATCATCTTGATTTAAATATTCTTTCAATGTATCGTACGAAATGCTTCGCGTGAATGGTGGTTCAAATACGATATTTATATCATTCAAATTGATCATTTCCGTATAACTTGTGCAATTAAAGTTTATATCTGGTTTTTTATAAACTCTAAGTTCCATTGGCTCGTCAACATCGGTTCGATAGCGTAGAATTTTCTTGATGGCACAGTCGCGCTTTTCTTTGCTATCATCAAACAACATTGATAACAAGATATTTTCCGAATGCGCATAATATGAATTATCTTTAATTACTTGATTGACAATTTTGCGTAAACGAGGTTCTAGAAATCGTGACCAACCAATGAACTTGAAAAATAATGCACTGCCGTACACGACAGAGCTGTAATACTTGATATTGAAGTACATTGGCACATAACATTTAATTATAAATTCAACCAGAATTCTTAAATTTGCATCTGGATTTTCCGTTGTCACATATAATCGCAATAATCTAGCGGCCTTGGTGAGCCACCGAGAATGTACAATTTTCCCTGGTTTGATGTTAGCCAGATCCACCGGAACCACGCCGCTAGAAATTGCATGGGCCATGTCGTATAAGTACTTCGAATCGGTGGAAAATTCAATTTTCTCGGGAGCAGGGGGCATATTTTGCAACTCAATTTTCTGGAAGCCGTCCACCACCTGAAAATATATAATAATAAAATAATTAAAAATGGTTGACAATTATAATAAATGAGTGATAGCAATAACTTACCGGAAGAGTTTCACAAGTTTCGATTTGACGGCTCAGTTTTCCGGTTGCCGATCTTGGTCCAGTGCTGGTTGATTTATCCAAAGCTTCAAACAAATGCCGAAACGGAAGTTCGTTGAAGTGTAGAAGGCAAACGAACCAATGCAATGGTCTTTTTAACAGCAATTCGAATCGTCGTATAATTCCACCGTGTGGGCCAGTGTTTGTTGGCTCACCGTCAGTGCATATTCCAATTAATGCATCCAGTGATATATTTTTATCGTTGAAAAAAACCATTTAATTTGGTTGTTTTGTATTCAGCGGTTTCATGTTCCAGTCTTACGTAACCAATCAATTCAGAATTGGGTTCTCTCAAAATAACAAGATGAGGTTCTTTTACCATCCTAGTATGATACTTCTCATCAATTTTATCTATCGTTAAAGTATCATCTTTTCTGCCATCGAATGAAAACGCTAACAAATTGGTATCGTCTAACCGTTTGCGAAGCACTTCTTGTCTGCATTTCTCTTTTTCTCTGCGAACTTTCGATTTACCCATGATGGGAGGTTTCCCATGCTTATCTTTAATTTTAAAATCTTGCAAAAGAGCGGTTCCCAATGCTGATGCTACTCTGTCAGGCACACCAAATCTGTCACATACCAAGGCAAAGTTAAAACAATCGTATCTCTCTGTGTATTGTGAACTTGTGCTTCTATCCATATCTTGTTGAACCGGTGGCGGTGCGTATGTTGAATCATCGGGATCTTGGTATGTTGGCATTGATGACATAGACGTTGCTCCTTGCTCTTCAGTTTCCATCACAAATGCATCCATTGTTAGTCTTCTCTGATTATGTTGATCGTGCATGAACTCTTTGAGGCGTTCGGGAACCCAGCCGCATGCACATGGAGCTGCCTTCAAATCGCATTTACATGTTCCAATGTAAAAAATTGTTTCCAGAGATTTTACATACTCTGTAAATTGTTGGGTGTTGTTTCTTCTCTGGATTTGCTCTTGATACTTGTCAAGTAATTTATTCAGTTTATTAAATACACTTTTTTCAGCATTATTTCCATACCAAGTTTTTCCCAAATTCCAATGAACTTATCTTGTACTTGAATAGTGAATGATTTATGGGAAAACTTTTTTTGTTCTGTTTTAGCACGTTCGCTTAAGTAAAAATAATATCTCAAGATATCCAGATGGGTTGGTAAATTAAGATCAGTTAAATCAGTAGACTCACCAAAAACAGTAACATCATGCTTGGGTATATGACTCATTGGGTTTTCGATAGTTGTTGATGTAGTTGCTTCATCTTGCGGTGTAGAGGATGGTGGATTCATTGTAAACTTTTTGATTTGGAATGGTCACTTCACTTATTATTTTTTTTGAAATATTTTTTTATCTGAAATTAGCACTTCACACTTTGAGTTCTTCACAACGACTTAATGCATTCACAAAAAAACTGTTGCGTTATATATGGTCTACGAGACGAGGTAATAAGAATGAAATGGTAATTTCAATTCTACCTGCTGTGTCTTGTGGTGGCTTAAAAAAAACAACACAAGCAATTTTACGATCTGCAATTCTGTCACAGTGATACCTTCATTGTTTAAAAGGGTTGCGGTGCATTCCAGTGATACCTTAATTGTTAAAATGGTTGCAAAAAACGCGCATTTCTTAAGAAGGTGCCTTAAAATACCCACAAAAAGGGTTGTAAAAACAACCTTAATTTCTTAAGTAGGTGCTATAAAAAACTACACAAGTAAGTTTACGACATGCAGCTGTGTCTTAAAAAACGCACACAAGCAATTTTCCGATTTGCAATTGTGTCACAGTGATACCTTCATTTTTTAAAACGGTTGAATAAAAAACCCACACAACTATGTTTACGACATGCAAATGCATCACAGTGATGCCTTGGTTTTAAAAGGGTTGTAAAAACGCTAATTTATAATAATTTTTTTTTAATTTCTTTTCTATTACTAAGTTAAATTCATTTTTTCATTTACATATGTTCTGACTAAATAAATTTCTAAAGAGAAAAATAAACTCCAAAAAGAAAAAACATAGGCATTTCGCAGATTTTTTCATGTAAAGTGCAAAACCGGCGATTTTTTGAAATGTTTGTATGGTGAACCCCCAGGGGGGTTCCAGGGGGTGTGCCACTGGCATCGGTGGGTCGGGCCTCCAAAGTTAGTGGGGGTCGGTCATACATTTGGACTCGATTGGAGCACTCTAAATGGGTCAAAGTGGGATTTTTCAAAATTTGCCCCTACCCAAAAGTTCGACCCAAATTGGGGGACATCAGAATTCGTTTTAGAGGTATGGTTCCTTCGGCAAAGTTTCTTATTTTGATCCCTAGAATATGATTTTCACAGAGCAATGGGCGATTTTTTTGCCTCCCCACAAATCGACCCGGCCTAATATATATATATATTAAGGGATATATGCGCGCATAATAGTGATTACCGTTAAGAACTTTAGTGAGTAAGCTACAGGTTTTAATAAAGCTATGTTTTTAGTCTTAAGCCGACCAGCGCCGTGTTTATTATTTCCCGAGCTTTTCCGCATACATATCATTCACCACAGTTACAGAAACACTCGCAAGCGATAGAAGTGAAAAAGCGTTATATTTTACGATATTGGGTTTATCGTAAGGTTACAGAAATGCACTATTGGTATGTATATATATACATACATATGTACATACATACATATGTACATACATACACAGAGAGCACCAACCCAACTCGTTTTAAATTTGAGTATGTACGTTATAAAAAAAGTCGTTGTGAAGTGCGCAGATGCTTTTTCGTTATACGAAATTATAACTAAGAAGAAAAAAAGAATTTATTTTATGTTCCCGTCTGACGGTAATTGAACCCGTACCCTCTTGCCTGCAACCGATTGTATCAAGCGTCTTTGCACACTCAGCTACAGCCATACATGTAAAAATTAATGTACCATGTATGTGTTGTCACCGCTGTGCATGCTTTGTATGCATGTACTTTCTTAATTACATATGAAAGAGCATACGAGACGTGCAAAACGCCATCTGTGCAGTGAAAAATGCTTCATTTTAATACAGGCGTATTTGAATTGAATATTTCCGTTATACGTAGTGTATGTATAATGGAAAAAACCATTTCGTTAACACTTTTCTTCTTCTTCTTCTTTTTTGGCGCTGTAACCGCCTAAGCGATTTTGGCCGAGTTCAGCAAAGCACGCCAGTCGTTTCTCCTCTGTGCCAACTGACGCCAATTGGAAACGCCAAGTGAAGCCAAGTCCTTCTCCACCTGATCTTTGCATCGCAGTGGGGGCCCCCCCTCTTCCTATGCTACCACCAGCGGGTTCCGAGTTGAATACTTTCAGAGCTGGAGCGTCGCTGTCCATTCGAACGACATGACCAAGCCAGCGGAGCCGCTGTATTTTAATTCGCCGCACTATGTCCATATCGTTGTAAAGCTCATACAGCTCATCGTTCCATCGTCTGCGGTACTCGCCGTCGCCAACGCGTAAAGGACCGTAAATCTTACGTCGAGAGAGGACTTTACTCCTGAATTGCCTACTCAGTACAAAGTAGCACTTGTTGGCAAGAGTGATTCTACGTTGGATTTCAATGCTGACATTATTATCGGTGTTAATGCTGGTTCCCAAGTAAACGAAATTCTCTACTTTCTCGAAATTGTAACTGTCAACAGTGACGTGGGTGCCAAGGCGCGAATGTGCTGACTGTTTGTTTGATGACAGGAGATACTTCGTCTTGTCCTCGTTTACCACCAGACCCATGCGCTTTGCTTCCCTATCCAACTTGGAAAAGGCAGAACAGACTTCGCGGTTTTTGTTACCGATGATGTCGATGTCATCGGCATAAGCCAGCAATTGCACGCCCTTGTAGTAAATTGCTCCTGAGCGATTCAGTTCTGCAGCTCTTATTATCTTCTCCAACATCAGACTAAAGAAGTCACATGAAAGGGAGTCGCCCTGTCTGAGACCCCGTTTTGTGGCGAACGGCTCGGAGAGGTCTTTTCCAATTCTGACGGAGCTGGTGGTATTGCTCAACGTCATTTTACACAGCCGTATGAGTTTTGAGGGGATGCCAAATTCAGACATAGCGGCGTATAGGCAACTCCTTTTAGTGCTGTTAAAAGCGGCTTTAAAGTCAACAAATAGGTGGTGAGTGTCGATCCTTTTCTCGCGGGTCTTTTCCAAGATTTGGCGTATTGTGAATACCTGGTCTATTGTGGATTTGCCAGGTCTAAAGCCACACTGATAAGGCCCAATCAGTTCATTGACGGTGGGCTTCAGTCTTTCGCACAATACGCTCGATAAGACCTTGTAACCTATGCTTAGAAGGCTGATCCATATTCTGCATAAGAGTTGATGCATGCACCTTATCAACTCCTCGCCACCGTACTTGAATAGCTCAACTGGCAGGCTGTCAGCTCCAGCGGCTTTGTTGTTTTTCAGCCGCGTTATTGCTATACGTACCTCGTCATAGTCAGGCGGTGGAACGTCGACTTCGTCATCATCGACTGCGGGCTCGGGTTCTTCTTCTCCACAACTTTCCGTGCTGCTACCATTTAGTAGGGCGGAAAAGTGTTCCCTCCATAATTTAAGTACGCTCTGGACATCAGTTACTAGGTCGCAATTATTGTTCTTACAGGAGTGCGCCCCGGTCTTTAAGCCTTCTGTAAGTCGCCTAACTCTCTGGTAAAATTTTCGGGCATTCCTCCGGTCGGCCAGCATTTCAAGCTCACTCACTCACGTATTTCTGCCTCTCTCTTCTTGTTGCGGCAAATACGTCTCGCTTCCCTCTTCAGATCCCTATAGCGGTCCTACATAGCGCGCGTTGCGCCCGATCGCAGCGTGGCCCTGTAGGCGGCATCTTTTTTCTCTGCAGCTTCCTGACACTCCTCATCGTACCAGTGGTTCTTTCGGGCTCGCTGAAATCCAACTACTTCTTCGGCGGCGGTACTTAATGAGCGGGAAATGTGGTTCCACTGCTCGCATATGTCGGTTTGTTGAAGAGTGCTCTCTGAGAGCAGGTGTGAGAGTCGAGTAGCGAAAGCGCTGGCTGTCTGTTGTGATTGCAGCTTTTCGACGTTAAGCTTCCCTTGCATATTTGGGCGCACATTTTTTGCTGCACAGAGGCGGGTGCGTATCTTGGCTGCAACAAGATAGTGGTCCGAGTCGATGTTTGGGCCTCGGAGTGTGCGTACGTCTAAAACACTGGAAGCGTGCCTTCCGTCTATCACAACATGATCGATTTGGTTTCTCGTTTTTCGATCCGGAGACAGCCAGGTAGCTTGATGGATCCTTGGATGCCTCATCTTTCTCTTCCGTCGGGGCATGGGCGCAGATGAGCGAGATGTTGAAGAATCTCGCTTTGATGCGGATTGTGGCTAGACGCTCGTCCACCGGGGTGAACGACAGTACTCGGCGACGGAGTCTCTCTCCCACCACAAATCCAACTCCGAATTTGCGCTCCTTTACATGGCAGCTGTAGTAGACGTCGCAAGGCCCCAGACATTCTTTGCCTTGCCCCGTCCAACGCATTTCTTGGATGGCGGTGATGTCAGCTTTTGTCCTTACGAGGACATCAACCAGCCGGGCAGAGGCACCTTCCCCATTAAGGGTCCGGACATTCCAGGTGCATGCCCTCAAATCGTAGTCCTTTAAACATTTGCCGTGGTCGTCATCATAAGGGGGGGTCTCATCCGAGGCTTTGCCTTGCTTCTTCACTGGAAGTGGTTTTTACGTGGCGGGTCCCAAGCCCAGCGCACAACCCATTGCTGGGACGGGGGTGGTTTCGCAACCAAATACACGTTTATATAGCGAGCCGCTTGCTCCAAGCAGACACCCGCTTGCAGCCGCACCTACTGGTGAACAGACGCTGCAGACTTCAGTGAGCCCTTAAACGCGCGAACGAGGACGCAAGAGTCGGGATTGAGTATAGCCATGCAACTATAACTGCATACCCGGCGCAATGACTATACCCCATTGCACTTTTCACTAGATTTAAATACGAGCATTTTTAAATGGTAATCAAATAAAAAAAATTTATTCTTACAACGCGTTTTTTTTCTCAGTGTACATATGTAAGCTCTAAGACCATTGTAGGACAAATTAAAGTTTTTGTAACGTCGCTAGCACACTTTTCCGGCTTATATATTTAACACCAATTTCATTGAATTTTGCGTAGAACACTGAAACCGTATTTCAAACGAACTGCAGAGAGATTCACGCTGTCAAACACTCGGGTTAAATACAACGACTGGTTTATAGATCCAATGTTTAATGCATGATGTCGATAATGATCTTTCACTGGGAGGTATTAATAACCAGACATTGAAAAAACGGCCCTTAGAGTATACACAGAACCCAAACAGCTGTGCGAATTTCGTCGGTCGGAGCGATGCCGTTGATTGATATTCGCCGCAACATTTCGCCCAATAAACAGGACAGACACGAAATTGGCATCAAATGAATGACAAATAAAAAGCATAAAAAAAAATCTAAAAGACAAAACACTAAATTTTGCCATTCTGATTCTTGCTGATAATTATCTGATAGAAAAACCTCCATTTCCTCTGAGAGCTGATTTTGTAAACGGCGTTACCTACTCTACGTTATATATATGCTTAGCGCTCTATGAGCGAACATGCCATACGGAGTTATACCGCGCGGTACCATACCGCTGCTGCTTCAGCAAACCTTTAAAATGAAAACAGCTCCCATAAATATTTTATTTTGGTGCTTTAAATAGAAAAGTTCTTTAAATGTAAAGTCTATCTTAAACTGAAGAATTTTCACATAACAAAGGGCCCGTTGTTCAATGTCTGGTTATCACCAGTATATCATTATCGACGATTTCGACGTCATGCATATAACATGTGATCGATAAACAGTTGTTGTATTAAACCGGAGTTTATACCTCCAATTTCTGTTAGTCAGTCATTGAACAACCGGCCCTAAGCCTTTTGACCACTTAGGTATGTTAATTATAGACAATTATTTTCCGTTTACCTTTACCATCCCATAGCACACGACTATGCATCATTATCCACATCGGCTTAACAGTTTTTTAGAAGAAACACATGGTACTAACTGAGGCCCCTATTATGAGTTGCATTCGATTTTCGATCTTCGCTGGCTATCGAAGATCGAAGATCCAAAATGAAATTCGTATTATGAGCTATGCAAGCGTGTCGAAATTTTCGTTGAGAATCGAATTTTCTGTCGAACAGAGTTTTGCTTTCGTTGGTGTAGCGAAATGTTAGAAAATTTAAAAATTGTATGATTTTGCATTTGTTTTCTTACTTTTTGGCGGCTAGACACTAATTTTAAACAATTTGTATTAATTTCAAGCAGTTCTAACGTCGTGAATAGTAAACACAAGCTCGAAAGTCTGGTTTTACATATGAAAGAAAACCCCTATACGCTGTTGGCACGATCTCTGAAAACAAAATCATGGAGCTGTTTATAGTTTTAATATATTTAAGATAGATTTGGATCACAAAATTTCTTAAATATATTGTATGTCAAAATCAGGGTACGAAAATAAGCTGTACAAAACAATTCCCATTTTCTCATCAATCATCATATCATTTGTGGTTTTGTACAGTTTTGTATATAGTCAGAAAGATTCACTGTCATTTTCCCCAACGAGAAACGTTTGCTTTTCGTTTGTGACAATTGTACCATAGGTTACGTTTTATATGTATGCAAACGTTTCAATTCCCAACGGGACTTGAAGCGCTCCATTCGTGCTATTGGAGCGCTCCATAATCAGCAGTAAGCGCTCCATTCCTAATTTCACACTTCATTGTATTTGAACATTGTGTGCCATTAGAAAGAAGCGCTCCCTTAATGCTCCTAAAATAGACCTTGGTGAGCGCTTTGAATAAGTACTCCGTTAGTGCTCTATTAAAGACTTTAAAAAGCGCTTTATTTTAGTTTTATATTAACCCAAATCAGAGTATTCATATTAACATAAATTAAATTTTAACATAACATTTAACTCAACTAAGTGAATATGTGAAGTGTATAAATATTATTTATCTTCTTGAGTGGATGCTGCTTCATGGGTTATCTTATTATTATAGCATCTCCTATACACCTTATTCTTCATCTTCCGAAAACCCTTCCGCATTGATGCTTCGAAATCTGAAAAATTGTAATCTTCACGTTTTAACCGCATCTGTGAAAAATACATTCATATGTACTATATTGTAAGTGGGACGAAATTAGTAGTGAAGGTTAACTTACCAAAAGCATATTTTGAGAAGATCTTATATTTTCGCAATGCAAATTTTTTCTGGTTGCCATCCCAGTTTAAAGTTAGTGCGAATTCTTCGGTCAACATTTCGTTTAATGACTTCGAAATATCCTTGGACCCGAGGGTTTGTCTTATATACACTATCAGCGAAAGATAAAAAATTGTAATAATGTAAGTAATTATATAAGAAACAATACGTCTAAATTATATTTAAAAAGACATACAATTTCATTTGTAGGCATAGATGCAATATTTTTCTCTACATCGTCCATTTCTTCCTTCAAGTTGAATAGAAAAAACTTTAAGTTTGAAGGCTTCGGAAAAACGTGGCTGGAAAGTCTTTGCAAATAGACCATATGCTTGGCAAGCACAGAAGATACGTTTTTTAATTCGTTCTGCAAATGATTGTTTTGTTCTTCCGGAATGTGAAATTGATATTAATAATTGAAAAGTAAAGAGTGTTAAGTGTTATATTTACCAAATTTTTCAAGTTTTGCGTTCAAGATGGTCAATGCATCATTGCCGTCAGATCCAAAACTCACATAGGAAGAAAACATTTTCGAACGTCTATTATAATGTAAATAAAATGATTATTTTATGCTTTTCTAAGGACTTAGAAATGAAAAGAAAAGTGAGATGATAACTATTTTTTTACATACGTACTTACCGTGACGCCCTTTGCTTTCGTTCGAAATTTATTCTGTCCTTTTGTCATACCACCCAATGTGTAAAATATTATAAATAACTAACTTAAGAAATACGTTGATGTAATACTGGAATCAGCAGATACCCTATTTCTAAAGTTATTGCCATGACTTTACATAGAATTTCTTTAACTGAAAATTTTTCTATGTTTCTGCATCTATTCGATACCACAGTAATGCCTAACGATTGCTTTGAATCCATGGGTTCCATGTAAAAACTATCCACATTAAAAAATTTATATCTGAGCACAAAATCCACTCCATTTTCTTTTTCAAAAGCTTCAATTTCAAATGGCAACATTGGCTTTATATAGCAAAAATTATTTGGTTTAAGCGAACTGAAGCTGAAGAAATTTATATCAAAATGTTTATTGCTCCTAACTTTTTTATTGTACTTCGACTTAATTGGCTTGTATTCCCAGGTACACCTTTCCTTTTCTCTATTGTAAATTTGCTCTAGAATTTTTGTTGGTTGCCGTACATCCTTTTTTTAAAATTTGTAAGTAATTTTCGAATTTGTTTGCCGAAAATTTTTCTACACTTCCAAATTTCGCAACACATTCAGGTAAATGCAAGAGGTTATGCACATTATATGACAGTTTGTCTTCCCCATATATTCGCGGATAATCTTCGACAAATGCCTGAACCATAAGCCTCACGCAAGGCAAGTTTAGTTGACAACTATATGGAGTCGATATGAGCCTATAAATTGAATGCAGCAATAAAAAATGCTTATAAATACATATCATCATCTACAATATCTTTAAAAACCACGATTCCAGTGTAGAGAATGATTTGTCTAAATTCAGTGGCCTTGAATCTGGCTAAGTAAATAAAGGAGCGTGGTTTGCGACAGAATTCTTTCGGAATAAACGCTTTCATATTTATAAGCCTTTTGTTTATATTATCTCTGTCTGCATTATTAATTTTTGTTTTTAAATGGCGACCAGTCCAAACAGCTGTAACAATTTTTTTTACAATACCTAAATCTATTAAGTGCATAACGTCTAATGGAAAGTCGGATATCATTTTTATATTTAACTCCTCTAAAATATTTGAATTTTGTATAACATTTTTGGATGATGATGACTTTTATCCTCCCTTAATCTAAAACTATCATCTGTCCGAAGAGGAAAGATAGCGCTGGAATAAGAAAGCCGCCGATTTATTAACCGTGCTGTTTGGGTGCATTTTGAACACCCTCTACTACTGGTGTGACCCACGGTTCCTGTCACAAACGCACGAGCAGGAGCATCACAAATAAACTTATCAATTTTTAAATTAAATATCTTATCTTTCATTTTTACACCATTTTCATAACAAATTTTTACATCATCTACAAATTTTTCCAAAAACAAATTTATGTCATCTGGCTTTTTTGGCCCTACATAAGCCCCAATCAAAAATGGCTTTGCTGTTGAAGCTTTAGAAACGCACCCCATTACTGGCCATAATTGCGTGGAGGAACTCTTAAATAATGGCAGACCATCAATTCTGATATCTATGCTTATGTTATTTTCCAAACCACTTATAATTTCTTCATCTGAACTTTCCAAACCTTTTAGTACACCATAGTGCAGATATTTACCCGAAGGTACTGAAACGATTTGCCTATTGCACTCGTTTACCCCTGCTAATTTAAGTATGCCCAAAATTGCCTCACATGCTTCACGCCTAATTTTGAAAAAGACAGCCCAGCCCCTAATTTGTTGCACTATGTCGTCGTCAGTCAGCATGTCGTTGTCCCTTTCACATTCTGCATCCCAGGATATACCATACTCACTGCGAGCCAAATTTTCTTCCTCAAATACCCTCCTATCATGTTCTGTCATGTGGTCGCTGTAATTTTTTTGCAGTTGCTTGGCAATAAGGCGTTTCATTTGGCGTCTCGATAAACCGCATTGTTGGTCCATTTTTTTACCTACTTAACACAACACAATTAATCCAGCAATTGGCACGTGGTTTACAAACGTATACCACTTTTCATTCAATTGTGGTCCGCTTGCAAAATCATTCATTCATTCATTCATTTTTATTCATTATTATCTTATGAAATTTAAAGAAATTAACATTAGTTTGTACATTAGTGAACATACAGTAAAATAGATACAATAAGATAATAGCTAATGGCGTTGAGTGTTCAAAATGAGAACAGTGATAACACCATTTACTGTTATAATTACAATCGAAGTATAGAGATGTAGAAATGTGGGGTGCAAAAAGAATATCATTTACCGGAGTTATAAAGGTTTAACATTGATGATAAATAAATTATTAATATAAAAGTTTTTTTTTTTAAATTAATAGAAATAAAGTACATCGGTTCATTACATAGCAAGCAACTTACAAGTGAACTTGTTAAATCAAAATAAAAAGTAGTAGGAAAATATGTTGCAATGTTATTATGTTATTAAGTCGGAAGCTGATTATGTGATAGGCCGTAACAGAACTTGAATATCGTCATGGCTTAAACCAAGAAACCATAATTTCACCTGCTTCAGAAAAACGCTTATTCTACGAATTGTTTGTATATCATCGGGAAGTTTATTGAAAATCATACACGATACTATGGTATAGAAGTTTCGATACAGAGTTGTGCGTGAGGCAGGAACAGTGACGTTTGTATTAGAATTGCTTCTTAATATGAGTGAAGTGTATATAGGACTTCGTAAGTAACCACTTCTCATAAAAAAAATTTTTAAAACTTTAAAGTAGTACAAGTGTCTTACAGGGAGAATATTTAGTCTCCTAAAGAGATTCATCGAGTGCGTTAAACGGCTAGCATTACAAATCCTACGTATAAGACACTTCTGCAAAGCTAAGAGTGGTTGAATTCTACTAGAATATGCACTGCCCCAGCAACTTATGCCATATTGAAGTTTAGACTGTATTAGTCCATAGTACATCATTTTTAGCACACTGCTTGCACATAGTTTCTGAAAAAATGAGCGAACGGTTGCTAGCATGTAAGCTTTCATGGCAGAGATATGCGAAGACCAGCTTAGGTTGTGATCGACTATAACACCCAGATATCTAAAATTATAAACAACTTCGACGTTGAAACATGTTGCGTCACAGTTTGAATCCGGAAAATAAATAACACGAGACTCGTTTTCAGTACAGGTATTAGTACATAGTTTATGTCGCAAGCAGCTTGCAGAGTGAAAAATAATATCACCACTAGTTACTTCCTTGCCACTAAGACTAAAATACATTAGTTTAGTTTTATTGCTTACAATAAGTTTATGAGAAGCAAACCATTCTCTTAGGAGGCTCACATCGTGATTTATGTCCACAAAAAGATTGAAAGCATTGTTTGATCTATAAGCGATTGCCAAGTCATCTGCAAATGCTGCGACTTTTCCTACAAAAGGCATTGAAAAAAACGAGTTAATATAAATCAGAAATAAAATTGGTCCAAGGACTGACCCCTGCGGGACTCCCAAATCAATTTGTCTAGGTGCGCTTTGATTATTGTTTACTTTCACCTTTTGACTTCTTAAATTTAGATATGACTCAAACTAATCTAGAACTTTTCCACGGAAACCTGCTGAGTGCAATTTACATAAAAGAATATTATGGTCGACCATGTCAAAAGCTTTTGTTATATCAACAAAAAGACTAGCACAAGTCCCTTTTTCATCCATTGCTTTATAAATAAACGAGCAAAAGTTAAGAAGAGCATCTTCAGTAGATACTCCTGCCCGGAATCCATATTGCAATGGACTGAAAAACTTTATTTCATCCAAATATTGCAAGACTCTGCATTTAACTGTCTTCTCAAAAACCTAAGAGATTGATGGCAAGAGAGAAATAGGTCTGTAGTTACTTTTATCTTTCTTATTCCCTTTCTTATGTAGTGGTATGACAATAGCACATTTTAAATCGGCTGGAAACACTCCTGTGACTATACTAAAATTGAATAAATGCTTTAAAATATCAACAACATATAAAGCAATGTTCTTTAAAGTACGGTTTGAGATACCATCATTTCCAGAAGAATCAGAATTTTTTAAAGAATTTATTAAACTTAAAATCTCTGACCCAGAAATTGATTCAAAGAAGAAACTACAGCCGGGAGAAGTATTTACAGAGTAAATTAAGTGGTTGTTGCAAGTACAGCGCATATTATTATTCTTTGGAGCGGACTCTTTTCCAATTGTAACGAAAAAATCATTGAGATGATTGGCAACGTCTAAAGGGTGAGAAACAAGTTCGCCGTCGATATCTAAAACAAACGGATTAGTTTCGGCTTTCTTATTACGATTTAGAATGTCGTTGACCACATTCCATTCTTTCTTCACGTCACCCTTCGCAGCTAAAAATCTATTCTTATAAAAATGATCATGCCTGAAACGACATTCTTTATTAATATTGTATGTGAGGAGTTTCACACGCTTCCGTAGGCGAGTGTTTGTTGGGTGCTTGCGACATTTCACGCGTAATTTATTTTTAAGTTTAATTTTCTTAAGTAGATCACAATTGACCCAGGGCTTGAGAATAGTTTTCGAGTTTTTGGGAAAAGTAACAAAGCTAGATTCTGTTATGTGTGCTTGAAGCGTAGACAAAAATAAATTGTAGGCTTTACTCACGTCCTTTTCAGCATAAACACTTTCCCATTTTTTCTAAACGAAGTGAATTATAAAGAGCGCTAAAATTTATTTTCTGTATGACTGGTGGACTGTTATTATTGAAATGGCGAACATTATTTAAACAACTAATTTTCAGTCCAATCATACAATGGTCAGAAATTCCAAGATCAAAGTTCAAACCCGCAGATGGGCTAAGTGTACTACTATCGAAGCGTCCATAAATATGGTCTATATTTGTTCCAGAAACTGGCCGGGTAATACTTTTAATAAAAGATGTCAAGCCATGACTTGCCAACAGTTCAAGATAGTTATCTACTGTAGCGTTAGCGCTTAATAAATCAATATTGAAATCTCCTAATATGACTAGATTCGCTGTGGTTTCCCTATCTAAAACAGAAGAAAATTCTTCTTGAAATACCTGTACCGATTTTGAGTGAAGCCTATAAACACATACAAAACTAATTAGTTCCTTTTTAGTATTCAAATTAAGTTTTAAAATATCCGCACTTGCTAGGCAAAAACGTGTAACATCGTACTCATATATATTGCGTACGAAAACTCCGACACCACCAGCCGAGTATGAATCATTAGTATTCGCGAAGAAATTGTAACCGGGAATATGGTAATCATTAACTTCATAAGAATAGATCCATATTTTCGTTACAAACACAATATCTGGAGGATGAGCAAAGGCTTCCAGGTTCAAACATAATGAATTAAAATTCTGTAGTAGGCTTCTCACATTTTGATGAACAACGGTTAAAGTATTTCTTTCTACTGTTAAAAAGTTTAAATCTTCTATGACATTTATGTTGAAATTTATGTTAGAGCTGTTGTCTATAAAAAACGTTCTAGTATTCATTTATGAAAACAAAAAAGAATCCAAAAGCACTAAACAGAAAAGTCTGCTAGGTCTTCAAACGTTTTTTATGATGATTTCTTTCTCGGGAAACAAATACCCGGAGTATTCAGAATTTGGCTGTGTAATTATTAACAGAAGTGCCCAAAATTTAACAGTTTTTCCATGTTAAACACAGATAAAGCTAATTTCCGGCATTCCTCTTACTAGCGCCTGAAACTATACTTATGATTTACTAGAGCCGGCAGCTTTAAAAATTGTATAGCGTTTTTAAATTCTTTGGCAAATTACGCTCTGTTAGCAATAACTTTTACTATGTTTTGGCCGCCTTTGTATCGAAACCCCTGGACCATCTAGGAAATTCATTTATATTTCAAATTGCATTGCCATCGTGATTGGAACTATGCTGAAAATTTCAAGTCTCTACCTCGTCGGGAAGTAAGTTTAAAAGCGATGGAAATTTCCGCAGGATGCGCAAGTTAAATAAAAGCTTGTAAAAAAAAAAATCTCAAAACGATTTTTCATCAATATCAGTTGCTAAGTTGACCTTTATTTTGATTTCTACTTATGTTGAATAAAGAATTCCGAGATGTAGCAAAACTGTAAATCTCGTGAAATATTACTTTCATAGATATAAGCATTATTTGTTCATGAACGGCCCCTTTACTCTTCTTCTTCTTGATTGGCGCTGTAAACCACCATATAACTAGCAAACAACCTTGGGTGAATTTGGTAACTGCCTTCCTCGGGGATGAATATGCCACGTAGGGTAGCTTTTGAGAAACAAAAAATAATTAGCTCAAAATAGTTTCAAAGAGTATAGTCTAACACGAAATTTATGGAATAATTCTACATAAAATTGTATACGTAAATGACTGACTATGTAAACTATTGGAATAAAACTTGTTTCATTACCTTTTTGCGCAAAATGAAAATGACTATCTGAACTCTCGAAGCGCTTCCACTAAAATGAGCAACTACAAAAAAATACTGCTCTGGTGTTACTGCTGCCGTGGTGAATATATGTTTATATTTATTTTTATTTTGTTTACGCGAAAAAAATGCAGGTAGTAATTTTCATTGAATTTCTTCAAGAATCTGAACAAGGCTGACGAAGGCTTAAAATCTTGATGATGGGCTGTTTACCTGCTGGGTACTTGCAATCTCATTTGTAAAGAGTATACGAAATATTTCTTTTTGAGTGAATTTAAAACTAAAGGAGTAAACTACTTTAGATTTCGGGCAGCCGTTTCTTTTAAGTTCATGTGAAGTTCGCTTAGGGTATGGGACAGCCTTTTGGATAAATTAAACCGAACAACACGAATTAACATGAACCAATACCACTGTGGTGTAGTGGTAAGCAGCGCGCTTCCACTCCGCAACACCTGGGTTCAAACCCTGGTCAAAGCAACATCGCAAAATTTTAGAAAAAAGGTTTTTTCTTAACAGCGGTCGTCCCTCGTCAGTCAATGGCAAACCTCCGAGTGTATTTCTGCCATGAAAAACAGCTTCTCATAAAAATACAATCGCCGTTCGGAGTCGGCGTAAAACTGTAGGTCCCTCCGCTTTGTGTGACAATATCAAGGCGCACACCACAAATCGGAGGAGAAGCTCGGCTAAACACTAACATATGTGTAAGCGCCAATCTATTATTATTATTAATACCATAAGTGTACGGTGATGACCATGATTTTGTTGTGGAAATAATATGTACATATATTATAATACGATTGAAATTATAGCTCAGCAGACCTGTTTAAATTCTTATTGAGGGCCTGTGCCAATTGATAGAAAAGTACTCGGGATGGTAAATTTTTGACAACTATGAGATGAATGAAAATTTCCTAGCCGAGCAAGAATCATACCTACCTGACGGTTTTGAAGTTTTTTTTTTTTTTAATAAACGCATGGCTTTCAGTTCTAGAAGAATTAAAGTCAGTAAAGACATTTTTTTATTAATTGCTGCATTTTAATTGCTTAATCTATTTTGCACCAGAGCAACTGTCCAAAATTTCCAGCAGTGAAAAGATACGAATTGGCAACAGAAATGTAAAATTTAATTACTATAGTAAAAAGTTTTTTCGCCATAGTACTTTTCTACTCATTGGCACATGCTCAGAGTAATATAATTTTTTAAATGAAATAATAATAATAACTTCTTCATCACTTCCTTAAAATTCTAAAGCTTGTTTTACTAATTTCTTTAATTATTAAAGCATTATAATATCATTTTACTAATTTTCTATTGCTTAGTACCAAATGTAAACATTTACTTACCAAACCTTTATTTGATTAGGTGATAGAAACAAGGCCGAAGGATACTTATGTAAGTATTTATATATTTATTATGTTTATTTTATATTGCTGTACATATTTTTTTTTTTTTTTTTCTTTTAATAAGATCAAGATTTGTCCAATGCTTAAATTTATTGATTTAATAATAATGCAGCACATAACCCTGAAATCTAAGCAAAATTCTGAGGAAGGCCATTAAATAGCAGCACACAACCCAGTGCCTTCCGCAAGGGTGAATATAGCTACAACAACAATGATTACTACAGCAACAACCCAAAAAGGTTGGCTACTGTCTATACGGTGCTGTAAACACCTAAAGCCTGGTATGAAGCTCTCAAGAAAACGGTCAAGAAAAAAATTGCTATTATTTCGTGTGTGTGCCCAAGGAATTTTGACAACTGGTACTTCACCAGCCTGCTGCCTCGCTCCTTGCTCAAGAAATAATAGAACGGGCATATATTTCTGTTGCAAGGATGGGTTGCCTTCCTCAATAAAATTTTACACAACAAAAGTTCTTAGCCATTTCTTGTACGACATTTTATATGGATTTTTTGCCTTTCAGCCAACTCATTTTTGAGAATTCCCCGATTTCGACAGTAAAATTCCCCCATTTTGCTGGAAATTTCGTAAAATTCCCCACCCATGGATATCTCCTTATTTACAAAAAAAAATTGTATGTATTTTGACATATTGCTGGTCCGTCTGTTTTATTTTTTTGATGCAATTCATCTATGTATGTATTCATAGACCAAACCAAACTTTAACAAATTTTGTTAACAAATAAAGAAAAAAATATGTACATATTCTGCCTTATCCTGAGTTTCACCCGAAATTTGACATCCGCCCATAGTAAATACATACTGCCTTATCCTGAGTTTGGCCTGAAAAAAAATTCACCAGAAAATTTGTCATCCGCCCATAGTAAAACCATGGAAACCAAAAGTGAAAAGTGAATCGGTTCGGTGAAAATGAAACTCATGATAAGGCTGATAGAAACCAAAAGTGGAAAGTGAACCGGTTCGGGGAAAATGAAACTCATGATAAGGCTGATTATGTTTACATACATACAGTGGTCGAAAAAATTTATTCGCACCGAATTTTGCCAACTTTTCACCTTTTTCTTTGTTGCTAATTTGCGTTATTTCTTATAAAAATATAGTTAATTCTTTAAAAAAGCAGTTTAAATCCGAGTTTCGAACTTTGTGCAATATTAAAAAAAAATTCAACAAACCTTCGTAAAAATTTCGAGCGTTTTAATTAGATGGCTGAGATTTCCATTACGAAGCCAATTGCTATTCCGTGCAAAGTATATTGAATTTTTTTATGAAACTCGGTGGGGATACTAATGGAGGTCTCCTTTAACTATATTTCTCACTTTCACAATGTTGTTGCTAATAGTACTTGAGTTATTTGTTGTTAAAATATCCCGCCTGCTATCACTACATTTTATCATAACCCCACACCTATCACTTTTATTTACACAAATATATTATCCTTCAAAGGTTCGCATGCGTTTGTAATATTTTAATATACAATTCTTAATTAATTTATTAAGTAAAACGCGTTTATAAATGTCTTCACAATCGTAATATTAATAATATTAGGATCGATAGGGGTCTTACTCCTGATCATAACGGTATAATTTTCTTCGGGGGGAAATAATATTTACTGGTGTTATTGTAGTTCAAAGTACACAAATCGCGCGATCTTTTATTAAAATTTTTTGCCTGCGGTGCTTTTTCTAAAAAAAATCAATACTTCGATAAATAATGAAAATTTTTAATAAAAAATCGCGCGGTTTTTTATTAAAAATTTTCGCCTGCGGCGCTTTTTCCATAAAAATCTTCGACTGCGGCGCTTTTCCCATAAAAATCAATACTTCGATAAATAACTAAGTTAACATTTTTATTACAAGATCTCTACATTTTAGACTGAATCACTTTTTTTATCAATACATCGATATTTAATTAAAAAAAATTAATTACAATGCCCGTTTTTTTTGTTTCTCGTTTTCAGTGCTTTTTTTTGGCATTTTTTGTTGTGTGGCAGCACCGACATTTTTGTTCAATTGGTTTACAAAGCAAAAAGTGAGGTTGAAGTTGACATTTTTTGCAACTTAAAATTCAATTTTCATAAAAACTATAAGCCTCCGGAGGGTGGGGTTTTCAGATTTACAATCACAAGAAGCCGCTCTAAACCCCCTCATTTTTGTTTTTTTTAAGCCGGGTTCCGTATTGGAAAATTTTCCCAATTAGATTTTGTAGAAAGATTTTGAGTATGCAGTTTGGAAGCCCACTCAATTCTAGTAAGTGCA
Source organism: Rhagoletis pomonella (assembly GCF_013731165.1). Classification (NCBI taxonomy): domain Eukaryota; kingdom Metazoa; phylum Arthropoda; class Insecta; order Diptera; family Tephritidae; genus Rhagoletis; species Rhagoletis pomonella. Next base: position 9,905,291 of record NW_023458562.1, on the reverse strand, counting down.
AGTTTCAAGTTGCTTAAAATTTTCGTTTTAAATTTTTTTCCGAAGGTGTTGTGGCTTTTTCCATATAAAAAACTGTGTTTATTCGTTATATGAATGCAAATGCGACAAAGAAAATTCTAAATCAACGGTAATTTGCATATATTGCGCACGTAAACTGAATTTTCCCACAAAAAACGGTCCATTCCCCGGTTTCCTCACGCAAACTAAAATTCCTTGCAAATAGGGGAATTCCCCACGAATTTTCTTCCCTGATTCAGCATATTGTATTTAATTGTGAATATAACCCAGCACAACTCAAAGAAAAGTCGCATACAATTAACCGAGTTAGATAAAAATACACAGGCCGACATTTTTCAGACCCTGGGATCAGATTATCCGGAATAAGTTTTTCTCCATTGGCTCAGGTTTTTAAAATAATCGAGTCTAAAATTGCGAAAAGCACGATTTTTTACTACTTGCGCAATGTATTTTCGCCAAGAATAATACTTTTTTTTTTTAATTCAATAAGCTGTTCGAAAGCAAAATATTTTTCTTTGAAAATGCTGTTTCACTCATCCGGATATCTTTTTTTAAACCAGAGTTATGGTCCTTTGAATTATATGAGTTTTGCGATATTTCTTCTTTTTACTAACCATTTAAAGATACAAGTCGAACTGAAATAGATTTGCAGCACACATTTATGCTTCTTTATTTAAATTATGAATATGCATAGGTACATATGTATGTAAAGATCCCTATCAAACTACATATCGTTGGCTTAGTTCGCAAACGTGCTAAGTCCACTTTTTATGTAAATTGAAATTTTGATGCAGTAAGATAGCATAACTGAAAATACATCATTAACAAAAAAGAAAATTGCCGTAATGTCGTTTTTACTTGTTGTTATGCATTGGTACGCAAATGTGCTAAGTCTAAAAAAATCCAAAAAAAATATATATACACGTCTGTCCGTGTACACGATAACTCGAGATATCTCAACGAAATTTGGTATGTAGGTTGCCCTTTATCCAAGGTAAGTTGGTATTAAAAATGGGCGAATCGGAATGTAACCACGCCCATTTCCGATATAAAGGTATTTTCTAAAAATGCAAAAACTACGATATTTCAGTAAATATTGGATGCAAATTGTTCAAAATTAGTATGTGAAGTCGAATTTTTGTAAAAAATATTATTATTATTTTTGGAAAATGGGCGTGACCCCGCCCACCTATTATGAAATGCTGTATCTCAGTAGCCCATTCACCAAACTCGGTACGAGCCTTATTTAGGGTCTAGCTAAGAAATCTGTTAAAAATCTAATTCACTTAAAATCGATGATCGCGATAACCACTCAGCAGAAAATAAGATTATGATAAATTTTGGGATAATGGGCATGGCGCCGCCCACTTATGACCACAAATGTGTAACTCGGTAACCGATTTATCAATTTCTACCAAAATCGGTGCACTTAATAAACCTGGTACGGAAAAGCAATTCGTTGAAAATTATTCAAATCGGACCAAAATTACATTCGCTTCCCGTATATCTAACGGTAAATTTCAAAAATACGGAAACTCTGATTTTTCAATAACTGAAGACGCTAATTTACTTCAAGTTAATACTTACAACAATCTCTTAACAATAAATAAGACTGCGTGACACCGCAACCTTATGACTACAAGGTGTATTTCGGTAGCCACTTTAGCGATTTCCACTAAACGTGGTTCAATTATTTCATTGAGTTTAACTCAGGATATTATCGAAAACCTTTGAAATCGGGAAAAAGCCCCTGCTCACGACAGTATTTGATACCTGCGCCGGGTATATAAAGTTCGGTTTCGCGCAAACTTATACCTCTTTACTTGCTTTTAATTATTTTCTTTTATAAGTGGTACATAAGTTTACGACTTAAAATAGTTATTTTTATTAATAGCAATGAAATAAACCTGTATTAGGTTATAATTCATTTTAAAACAATAAAATATATTTAAACTAAACAATTAAATCTTTTAACAATAAAAAATAATGGAAACAAGTAAGAAAGTCTAAGTTCGGGCGGAGCCGAACATTAAATACCCGGCGCAAGAATTAAATATATGTTTTTTCACCCTTCCGAAACCTTCCGCTAGATGGTAAGCCGAGGTGTATCAATTTTGAGTAAATTAGCGTCCTTCAATTTCGAAATATTGAAGTTTCAAGCATTTCTTAAATTTACCGTTATATGACAATCGGCCGTTATTTTAGTCCGATTTCAATAATTTTCAACGTTTTGCTTACACGTGGCAAGTCCAATAACCATACCGAGTTTGGTACAAATTGGTAGAACGGTTACCGATATACTTATATGTCATCATAAGTGGGCGGTGCCACGCCCATTTTCCAAAATTTTACCATAAACGTATTTCTTGGTAAAGAATTGTTGCAAGCATCAATTTTGAATAAATTAGCTTCAATATTTAATGATTTATCGAAGATTTTGTATTTCTCTAAATTACCGTTATATGGGATGTGGGCGTGGTTATTGTCCGATTTTAAAAAGTTTCGGCGGTTTTTTATGCTGTACCAAGGCCAACAATTGTGCCAAGTTTGGAAGAAATTGGTGCAGCGGTTACCAAGATATACACATGTAACCATAAGTGGGCGTGGCTACGCCCATTTTCCAAAAATTTATAATATTCTTATTTTTCGTCTAAAACTTATTATAAATATCAATTTTGAGTGAATAATCTCCAGTAGTTACTAAAATATCGCAGCTTTCGTATTTCTGAAAATTACCGTTATATGGGAAGTAGGCGTGGTTATTGAGCGATTTTAAAAATTTTCGGCCATTTGGTATGTTATGCGAAGGCCAACAATTGTGTCAAGTTTGGAAAAAATTGGTGCAGCGGTTACCAAGATATACACATGTAACCATAAGTGGGCGTGGCTACGCCCATTTTCCAAAAATTTATAATATTCTTATTTTTCGTCTAAAAATTATTGTAAATATCAATTTTGAGTGAATTATCTTCAGTAGTTACTAAAATATAGCAGTTTTCGTATTTCTGGAAATTACCGTTATATGGGAAGTGGGCGTGGTTAAAGTCCGATTTCGCCCATTTTCAATACCAACCTACCTTGGATTAAGGGAAACCTACATACCAAATTTCGTTGAGATATATAAATTTTTGCTCGAGTTATCGTGTACACGGACAGACGGACAGACGGACGGACAGACAGACATGGCTTAATCGATTTCTTTTTTCATCCTGATCATTTATGTATACATTTGTCTATATCTATCTCGATTCGTTTTGGCTGTTACAAACAACCGTTATGTGAACAAAATTAATATACCCTTGTGCACAAGTGCGCTCGGGTATAAAAAGGTTGATAGAAAATGTGCTAAGTCCACATAAAAGAATAACATCTTAAAGAGAAAATGTGGTAAGTCCTAAAAGAGGTTATAAGTCTGCAACAGCTTTATTTGGAAATTGGTCGATTATTGGTACTAAAACAAGACGAACTAAGGAATAAAACTGCATTTACAAATTAGAAAAATATTGAAAACAAAAAAAGTTAGACGGTTTTTTGTGCCTCCTGAAAAAAAATGGACTTAGCACGTTTGCGAACTAAGCCAACGATATATATGTTAAAAAATAAAAATAAAATATTTTTATTTTTAAAATTTTTATTGAGCTTTGTACCACGATTATTTATTAGGAAAAAGCGGCACTTGATAGTAGTTGGTTGAATAAGGAAAATCACTTAGCAACAAGAGTTTACGGGATGTACATAGCTCAGTGGTTAACGCTTCTGACTTTGAACATCGAATTCGCCAGGTTCGATCCCTGCTGAAGTCTAGAAAAAAGAAGTCTGATGAGGAGATGTGGTGATCTCCAAAATAGTGCTATAACTTCTAGCGCTTAGACTTTGTTGCTTTTTCAATTTTTCCTAATAAACAATCGTGGTACAAAGCTCAATAAAAATATTAAAAATAAAAATGTTAACAAGCCACAATAACATTAAAAATAAAATAAATCGAGAAAATACACATTATGCAATAAAATAAAGTAAAATAAAAAATTCATTAAATTTTATCAAATCAAATTAACTTAAAAATGAAATAAAATTAAACTAACTAAAATAAAATCTTTAAACCCCTAAGCCCAGAATACCTACAACTCAAACTATCAAAAAAATGCATTATTTTATTTTATTTTAATTTATTCAATGTTATTTTCCTTTGTTTAGTTTTGTTTATTATATTTTTTATTTTATTGCGTAATGTTTATTTTCTCGATCTATGTTATTTTATTTTTAACATATGTATGTGCATATCCAATTTAACTTTCATGATCACATACATGCATTCATAATATAAATATAGAAGCCTAAAAGTATACTACAAATCTGTTTCTTTTCAAATTGTACCTTTCAAGGATTTATGTATAGACGAAGTATCGCAAAACTCATAAACTTCGGAGCATAATATCTCAGATTTAAAAAAAAGATATTTATTTGAATTAAAAAGTAAAAGGAAAAACTTAACCTTCAAATGAGTTATTCCTGAGCCAATGGAGAAAATCGGATGCTAGATTCAGGATCTGCGCACCAAAAACCTTTCGAATTGTATACACTAGTCCCAGGGTCTGAACTTTTTTCAAATTTTGTAGGCCTGTGGTATTGAGAAAAGCTAGCCCATTGTGCGCTCGTTTTCTGCCCATACATGCACATGCATGATGATGTTCATTGAATGATTTTAAAAAACTATAACTAAATAGGGGAGCGAAGGTTATTATGGACCACATAAGGAAAACATGTCTGTAGAAAAAAGGAAACCTGAATTTTGGTTCATTTTTAATGGATAACACAGCCCAACGAGAATATAAAAAAAATTGGTACGGGAAATGTTAAAGCTTTTTGTGCTGATTACGAATCTGTAAGCGAATCAATCAGACACAGATTTTGAAAAAAAATACGAGGATAAAGTGTCAAAAAATCACGTTTTATGCAATATTTTAGAAGCTGTTTAGGAACTCGCTAAACACTCAGAAAAACGCAATTCGCTTGAATTTAATATTTATAAGCGGGCCCATGCGCAGACAGAAATACACAGAAAATTCATCCCTCTTTGTTGCCACAGATAAAAGCAGACTGTTCTAATAGTTCGTGGAAATAGTAAAAATGGTGTTACTTACAATATATATTTGAATACAATGTTTGAGGTTAAAATATATTCAGAATTAACTTTTTGATTAAATATTTCTTTAACAGAAACAATAATATCTGAGCTAAGGGAGCGGTGGGAGAGATACAACTGTCAGTTTATCGAACCTTTAATTATTGAATTATGTGTGCGCCCACCACTGTCGTATACGGTGTATGCGATGCTGCAGTCACAATAGTGCTTCAGTACAAAATAATGGTAAATTAAAAACAAAAATAAAATTACAAATTTCTTGACTTCAGAGGTGTTATGACCATTAATATTACCTAATAACTACTCAGGGGACCTCTGCCTTTTCAAATTACACCTCATTAGTGGAATTGCTCAGACAGAAAAGTAGAAAAAGGGAGACTAACAAAAAAAAACCTTAGAGAAATAATATACAGGGTGTCCCAGAAGTAACGTGCAAAACTTTAGGGGAAGGTTGGTGGGGGGGGTGAGCTCACTGATAAACAAAAAATTTTCAGGTAAAAGTGTCACCGTTTTTGAAATATTTACATTTTTTCGAATTTAAAAAAAATCGTGCCTTTTCATGTGTTTTCTTTAACTGCAACTACAAACCGGGCAATACTTAGTAAATTTTTTATGTAAAATACTTCCAGATAGTTGCCTCTCCATACTCAAATGCAGTGTAGTTAAAATATATTAAGGAACCATCATAAAATTAGGACTATTTCTGGATTTTTAACTTTTTGATATTTTCTTCCCCAACTTTGACTATCTCGGGTGAAAAAAAAATGTACTGAGTTATAACTTTACATTACATAAAAAAATTGCTAATTTAATAAAGATTTCAGAAAGGTGCCACACTTACTGTTTTGAATAGAAAAAAAAGTTATAGCCGCTTATGTGGGAAAAGGACATGCTAAATAGTACAAAGGTACATAATTACTTGCTTTTGACATTATTTCATGTTACTTACCGGAATTCGGACTAGAGTCTATAACAAGGGCTATATCTATCAATATTTTGTGTGAAAGATGGGTTCACGTGAAATAAGATATACATGAGTTGTTTGAAGAAAAATTTATTAATTTATTGATAAAATATGCTCAAATTGGCGACCTTCTACTCTAATACAAGCTCGGCACCTTTTAAGAAAAGACGCTTTTAGAGATCTTAAACTCAATTGGGTTATCTCAGCAGCAGCTCCATTTATTTGTTCCCGCAAATGCTCTTCGTTTTGAAGGGTTTGTGAATAAAGTTTGTCCTTAAGACAGCCCCAGTAGAAAAAATCTAATGGATTCAGGTCTGGCGATCGAGCGGGCCACGTGATTGGTCCGTATCGTCCAATCCATCGGCGAGGATAAGTTTTGTCTAAATGAGCTCTTACTTCACGCCCGTAGTGAGCAGGGCACCCGTCATTTTGCAGCCATGGTCTTCGCCGCAGGTTTAAGGGTACATCTTCTAAAAGAGTTGGAAGCCGCTCCTGAAGGTACTCTAAATAACTGTGAGAGTTGAGCGTTGGCGGCATTTCCACAGGTCCCAATATCTGACAATTAAAAAACCGCACCATAAATTTATTTTGTACCGGTACTGCGAACGATCTTCTCTCATTTCGTGAGGATTGTCTATCTGCCAACTGTGAAGGTTATGTAAATTAAAATAACCATCACGTTTGCATAATGATTCATCGCTCCAAATTATTTTATTAAAAAAGTTGGGGTCTGATTCATGCATTCGCAACATTTCACGGCAAAATCTAACCCTCGCCAGGTAATCTCTTTCTTGTAGAGTCTGAACAGTGTGAGTTGAATGTGGCAAAGATGAGATCGATGGTCTTCTAAAGCTTTTTGAACTGTAGTTTTTGGTATTCTCGTCCGTCTTTCCATCATTCTCACTGAAGTCGATGGACCTAGTTCCACTTCCTCTAACACAACTTCAACATCTACCGTTGCAGGACGTCCTGTTTCGCCGCCACGCCTTCCAGGTATGCGACCTTAAAAAAGTGAAAAATGTAGTTAACATGCAAGCAAACAAGAAATGCGCAGAAATCACTTACCTTCATATATTTCTCTATGGGTCCGGGAGAATACTTCACGACCCGGATGGCGACGATTGGGGTATCGCTCTGCATAGAGTCTTTGAGCAGCTCTGGCATTACAGCAAGCTTCACCGTAAATTAGGTGAATATCCGCGTGTTCTCTGTCATAGTATTAATCACCCTCATTGCGAGAGTGGTGTCGTATGCAAGTCGTTTTTCGAGAGTCGAATCGTGTCGCAAATTGCACGTCATTGCCTAAAACTTCCATTCGACTAGTGTATTAAAACGGAAAAACTTGGCAGCACTGTATAGTTTTCGACGATTTTCGACATTTACTTATTTCAGCACGACAGTAAACAATGCCAATGTTGTCGAGTCGTACAATTTAGCCTTATTTACGACTTACGCAATGAGGCTGAATAACACAGTGTTCGAAGGGTCCAATTTCACAAAATCCACTTTCACTAATTCCGGTAAGTAACACAAAATAATGTCAGGAGCAGGTAATAATGTACCTTTGTACTACTTAGCATGTCATTTGACGGTAACAAGAGCAAATTCAATTTAAATCTATTAAATACATTCTAGCGTGTCTTAGTCCTTTACCCACAAAAGCGGCTATAACTTTTTTTTCTATTCGAAACAGTAAGTGTGGCACCTTTCTGAAATCTTTATGAAATGAGCAATTTTTTATGTAAAGTAAAGTTATAGCTCAGTACATTTTTTTCACCACAGATAGTCAAAGTTGGAGAAGAAAATATCGAAAGGTTAAAAATCCCGAAATAGTCCTAATTTTGTGATGGTTCCTTAATATATTTTAACTACATTGCATTTGAGTATGGAGAGGCAACTATCTGGAAGTATTTTACATAAAAAATTTACTAAGTATTGCCCGGTTTGTAGTTGCAGTTAAAGAAAATACATGAAAAGGCACGATTTTTTTTTAAATTCGAAAAAATGTAAATATTTCAAAAACGGTGACACTTTTACCTGAAAATGTTTTGTTTATCAGGGAGCTCACCCCCCACCTACCTTCCCCTAAAGTTTGGCACGTTACTTCTGGGACACCCTGTATAAGAATTACCTAATAACTACTCTCATGATACCTCATTAGTGGTATTGCTTATATAGAAAAGTAGAAAAAGGGAGACTAACAAAAAACCACCTTAGAGAAATAATATATAAGATTGGGTGACCAACAACTTGTTAAAAATATAAATCACAACTCTCCAACCTGAGCTTAGCTTAGCAGTATATAAAGAGAATTGACAATAACAGATAGATGTTTGTGTATACGGCACAATGGCGTGATCCAGCAATTGTATAACGGCGTGACATATGTATGTATGTTGACTGCGCCAGATGCCCAATTATCAGTGATGCCAGATGATAATCTTCAACATTCCTCCCCGGCTGAACCTTCATGGTTCAGAAGCTCGACTTGTGGCTCGATGAGACGGCATACTTTCTGCACCGGTCGCTGGCACTTATGTTTAATGAACAGCCCTTCTGGTGTCTTCTTATTATCCTATACTATTGAATACAATAGTGAACACCCGCACTAAACCATCAGAGGATGGACATCTTCAATACGGCCCATTCGCCAATGCGTGGGAGGCAAATTCTCACTTTCGATTAACACAACATCGCCTAGCTGAATAGTTTGTCTGCGTCTCTCCCATTTATGTCATGCTTGCAAAGTCGTCAAATGTTCGCGCTGCCAGCGATTCCAGAAGTGCTCGAACTTTTTCTGTAATTGTTGCGCATATATCAGATGATTTTCGGGAACATTGCCAATAGGTGGATCGGGACGTGCGTTCAGCGGTCGACCAATCAAAAAGTCGCCGGGTATGAGCGCCAAACTTCCGCTGGGATCGTCATAAAGGGGAACGAGAGGCCTCGAGTTTAAGCATGCTTCGATTCGAATGAGCAACGTACTTAACTGATTAAAGCATAGGGTCTGACGGCCGATAATCCATACAGGTGCTTCGTGGCTGAACGTACAGCTTCCTCCCATAATCCTCCATGATGAGGTGCGGCTGGAGTGATAAATTTCCACTGCATACCAATTGATGCTAAATAAATATCGCACCATATGATTTGATCAAAGTTGTGGATCGCTTTCCTCCAAGTCGAACGTTGAATGGGCCAGAGTAGTCCAATCCGGTATGGGTGGCGCCACCATCACCCGCTATTTAGGAAGGGACGCCATCTGCTGCTGTTGGGTGACCCGAGAATGTCGCCGGCATACAGCACATTGGTTTGACTTCACCAGTTGTCGGGCATGTATAATCCAAAATTTCGGTCGCACGTAGTAAAGCATCTCCTGTATCCCGCCATGCATACATCGTCGGTGAGCATCGATAACCAGTAATTTTGCCAAAGCGCATTTCTTGGCAAGAATTATTAGATGGTTCTGATCAGCTGGAAATTCTGCATTAGTTAAGCGTCCACCGAGCCATAGGATACCTCGTTCTAAGATCTAAGATAGGGTCCAGCGGGAGCAGTTTACTCGACGTGCCAACACTAGAAAGAGTCTTGAGTATATTAATTTCAGTTTGGTAGAAATTACCTTGACTTTGACGTATGTGAATTTTCAATACCCATTCCTTCTCCTCTGCTGTAACCACCTCGTTTGAGCGCAGCTCCCGAAAGATGGGAATTAGGCGTCAAATGCGTGCGTTCGTATTGAGTAGCGCTTCCAGTCAGCAAAATCTTTCTACCAAGGGAATTCGCAGTGTTCCAAATGACGTCATTAATAATCGCGCCTCAACTCCCACACCAAGAAAGATATTAAGTGCACGGCTCTCAATGATGAAGACTTGTTGTTCGTCATTTGTCAAGTCAGGGAGTTCTGATAACGCCTTCTCGACCTGATGAAAAAGGGTTAGGCCACCCCACCAAAGTAGATTATTTTCTATTTCCGATGCAGTTATTCCACGACTCGCACAGTCGGCGGGATTAAATTCGGATATAATGTGGCGCCAGGTACCGGAGTCTGATTTCGATTGTATGTATGCTACGCGGTTAGCTACAAACTGTTTCAATGAAGCCGGATGTCGACGAATCCAGTGAAAGACAATCGTGGAGTCCCTCCATAAGTTACATGTAGCATCCTCCAAACGAAGAGCGCGACGTACATTATACATGAGTGTGGTTAGGAGTTGTGCGGCAGATAGCTCCAGACGGGGAATAGCTGCCACTAGGATGAAATGCGACTCCCCGTTGAGATCAATGCACTCTTTGTAAACAACTGCGGCATAAGCCTTGGTGCTCGCATCACGAAACTCGTGAAACGTTGGTATTGACGTTTCTGAAATGCCCAGCCAACGTGATATTCTAACTCGTTCGAGTGAAATGAGACTATCTCGAAATTTCAGCCAAATTTCAGGTAGCCCAGATGGCAAATTGGAATCCCAACTTAGTTTGGCCATCCTAAGCTTTTGAACCAGTATTTTCGTTGTCACGAAAACCGGGGCCAATAACACCAATGGATCGTATAGCCTGGCAATATCACTTAAGACCGTTCGTTTAGTAGGACTGCTATGAACTTTACATACCTTAACCTTAAAAAACAAAAGATTTGTGATGGGATTTCAATGCAGACCTAGTACCACCTAGTACCGTAGTGTTAGAATCGCCCAAGTTCCTCTCCACGTTCGACGTTTTCGCGCTGTTGAGCGCTGCTATTGTTTGCGTGCTTTTCGAGTTCCACTTTTCTAACTCAAATTTACCTTGCCGGAGAATGTCACCAACGTCGCGCGCTTGATTGATGGCCAGTTCTGCGGTGTGAACACTGTCTAAGTAGTCGTTGACATAGAAGCTTTGGATAATGCTGTCTCGTGCTGCGGTTCCCCGGCTGACGTCAGCGATAACTCCCTAATTATCAAGAGCACATAGCTTCAATGTCCGAATGGCGTTGAAAGGCCCACTTGCCATACCGTATGCTACAGTTTTGAGCTGATAGGTAGGGTTCATGAGGGGGTTTTCACCAAAGAATCTGCTGTCACTTTCGATGCATTGGGTCCACCAGTACTTGCCGGAACATCTTCGTTATATCTGTAGTAAGGGCTAAAGCATAGAGGCCGAATCGATGAAGGATGTCAAATAAATTATCTTGCAGTGGTGGCCCAGAATATTGCGTATTGTTCAAAGACACACCGGTTGATGCTTTTGCTGAAGCATTGAACACCGCACGGAATTAGTCGTAACCGCGTGATGTGGTATGTAAAAGCATTGACTCGGATTTTCATCGGTGATGTCGACAGCCTCCACGTTCCCTAGATCCTCATACTCGTGCGTGAACCGAATATAATTCTTCTTCGTTGTTGAGTCGATTGCGTCTTCTTTCGAGTTGAAGAAATTGTTGCAGGGCAGCAGGGTGTGACCTCCGAAGCGCGGGTGCATCGGGACGGAATGGTATCTGTACACAGTATTAACCATCTGGACATCGCGTGACAGTCTCGCAAAAAATGTCTTCACAAACGTCTATTTCGAGCATTGTTCCGCTAGATGGCTCTTTGATCTCCCAGAACCACTGTAAAAGTTGATGTATAGTGCTATCGTCATTGCCGACGTCCACTACCAATGAGCAGAGTGGCGACGCGGATGTATTAGATGCTGCTGGACCAAGTACTATCCAACCTAAACGCGTATTCAATGCACATGGTTCATTCTGGGCTCCAACTATTACGTCATTTAATATAAGTGACGGCCAGATGTCCGCTCCAAGGAGTAAATCCACCGGCCCTGGGACACCAAATGTTGGATCAGCTAATGGAAGATCACGTAAATGCTGAACGACGATCTGTTAGTTGTTTATCGGAGGGCGGTGAAAATTAATGATGATGCGCTAATCACAAAGAAAAATTTTTGCAAAATCTGATGAGAAATTTAAAAGTAAATTTGAACCAAAATATAAAAAGGTTTTATTTGGGAAGAACATTCTTTAGAAACCGATTTTTAAATCGCAAGATTGCATTCAAAATAAGAAAACAAAAAAATAACAGAATAATGCGCCCGTGGTTTTTATTACAAAATGAAAAGAACAATTAAGATGAAATCTCCTTTAACAGTTTACATTTTAAATATTTTTAATAAAAAAAGGTGCAAACCACGTAAGAAAAAAAGTACCAAGCACTGATAATGGTTTTTCATTTGAAATGTTATTACATTGGTATAAATATGGGAAAGAAAATACTCCGATTTATTGTTTTAATATTATCGAAGTGGCAAGGCCGTTGATAATACTCACAATTTATGAAACTTTAGAAAATTTTATTATCCGTCAAAAGTTGTTTATTGAAATTACCTTCCTTTTTGTATCATGCCGTGATCCAGCAACTGTATAATGGCGTGACATTCCAGCAAATGTGTAATGGCGTGACATACTTATGTATATATGTTGACTGCACCAGATGCCCAAATATCAGTGATTCCAGATGATAATCTTGAACAGAAGCTCTTGGCTTGGCTTAAATTAAAGCTAGACCTCTCGACTACTATCTCTGAAAATGCCATTACTGCACCTTGACTTAATGGAAACTTAGTCATTTGTTATATACTCTTATTTGTTTTTATTTTTATATATTTTTTTAAATGAGGAATAAAATTTTTTAAAGTTTACTATGGGCTTCAAAGAGAAGTGTCATTGACATTGGTTATTGTGGTACACAAACTGTACATTAAATTCTTGTACAAAAATATATCTTTCTCATGATTCTAGAAAATTATAAATATAGTAAAATATTATAAAATTATTACCACCACTAGCGGAAATTACGACATTATATACAAATGAGCCACAATACCCGCTGGTGTAATTTTTTAATTTTGTACGTTTCAAAAAATAAATAATATGCATTCGAAACCTAAAAAAAATAAAAAATAAAATTATATACCGCGCTTTTATAAATGGACTAAAAATTAAAAAATAATAGGGCTATTCGCGATTCGGTGCATAAGAGCTGACAAATTTATGCAATTGCAGAAATATGCCATGGATTGTGAGCGACCTTTATTAAATTGTCATGGTAAAGCTTTTGCAAAACAATTTTTGTGCATCAGCTTTGGTTTTCTTTATGAATGCAATGCATAGCATTTTTATGCTATGGATTTTCGGTATTGCAAATTTGCCAAGCCATGACAAATGCAAATGCGTGTATTTTGTTTGTGTATTGCAAATAATTTGCAATACAAATTTGCAATGCAATGATGCTAGGCCATTTGCACCGGATCGCGAATAGCCCTAATATATCTCAGTCCCATAGAATTTGTTTTGATAACTTTTAATTTTGAAATTTTAGCAAGTTATTATAAGCAATTTATGAGAGTGACGACGAAAAACGTGGAGCGTATGCATTACAAAGCATTAGATTTAATTGACAGTAGTTAAACTACATAACATACACCTAAAATTTCTACAGAGAAATTACAAATTTGAGATCGATTTTAAGCGGTCGTTATTCATATACCCACACACATACATATAACATATTACTCTTCATATCGCCCAACGCTTTTCATTTTCAATCTCATAAATTGTTTATAATGACTTTAGCTAAAGTAGTATTTTTATTTTATTTATTTTCAACTCTTTAGTCTTGTTTCTATAAAATTTTGCTATAGATATTAAAATAATTCAACCTGCATTGAAAAGCGAACAGAAGACTATAGTCGTCATCGATTCGCCAACAGTGAGCCAGTAGCAAAACGAACGAAACAAACTCGCTATCCATCCATGCTAGCTAACTTGCTTTGCTAGCTAACTTTGTTGTTGCTTTCACATGCAAAATTTTTCGTTAAGCGACAGGAACTCGAACATAGCAAGCAGCGAAGTGGCGAATCGATCGCGGCTATTTTCATTTAAAGAAATGGCGTATCGTCCATTTCCGCTGTAGCCTAACTTCGTCCGGCGGGGCGCCATCTATTTCTAGAGTTTTTCTTATTGTATGTATTTGATATGATACATACGACGAGGTTGATATCTAGAGTAGGTTTGCCATAAATACCTTTGCTATATTTATATTATAAATGGGGGTCTGGACACACAACATTGCAAGTTATAAAAGCGTTGTAAAAAATACCCTTTAATAAAAAAAACGTGTAATGTGCAAATATAGGAAGTTGACACTAAACGTACGTTTTATAAAGTGCACGCAATCCCTTCATCAAAAGGGGTCAAAATTTAATGCATAATATAATATCTTTTCAAACTCAATTTTTGGCTGCAATTTTTTATATACTTACATATTTATTGGCATCCCTTCACAGAGTTCATTTGTGCTGGAATCGCTATTTTAAATTACTCTCACTTTACTTTTAATAGGTGGAACCCATTACCCGCTGAATCCACAATACCTTCGTTCCCCTAATTGCGAAGAACACAATATTGTACCATTAAGCTATTTCAATAAAAAAGTTTTACTGATATCTTAATTTTTTTTGTTTTTTATGGCCTTTTAACCATTATATTCAACAAAACAATAATTTACCCATAGCTATGCATAGGTAGAATTTACATCTACTATCACCACATCTCGTTACCGCGGTCACTGGGATATGAACTATTAGAAACGGCCACAAACTCAATAAAAATTGTTGACATTTTTAAATATTTTTTACCATTGTTGTCTTAAACCAAATGATGGCACATTTTTATGTGTCTTTCCCTCCAGCATGGGGGGAAGGGGGGGTTTCAACCCTGAAAACCCCCCCATGCGGCCGGGCCTGGGTGGTCCTTAAATGTAGGAAGCAAATTTTTGCATTAAATTTCCTAAGCCTCAGCCCCTACGTCGATGCTACTATATCACAGATATCACATGTAAATTTTGGTCCACATTGTAGACGGCTAATGCGTGTCGCACAGGGGGCATAGTTCAAATTCCTCTATGGAGACTCAAAAAATTTAAATTAACTTTTTTTCGTCTAATACTCGAAATCGATACAACTATAAACGAAGATATCACATATAAATTTTGGTTCCGATTGAAGTCGGTTAAGGTGTGTCGCTCAGGGGTCAAAGTTCAGACTACCCTATGAAGACGTCTTGACCGACTCCAATCCGGACCAACATTTATAAGTGATATCCTCGATTTTAGTAGTATCGATTTTGGGTATTAAATGAAAAAAATAAATATCTTTAATTCCAAGTATGTATGTATACCGATACTTTTCTTTCTCCGATACCGATACACTCTTGAAATACTTTTTTTAAATGACACGATGGTATGGGCCGTCAGTCGAAAGGTCTAGGACGGTCGTCACTTTCTTGGGGGTGTTTTCCGTCCGCATTCATTGCTGGAATACGACTATACTACGACAGTCGGGGTGATGGGTTTGACATTGGTCTCACACCATTGCTCGGATCGCCTTCTGAGCTGCCTCTCTTTCGTATAAATGACTCCAACTCCATGGTGTAACAGCATATGCCGAGGGATGCATGGCCTGGGGGGTGCCTGGTTCCTAGTATGTCGACTCTGGATACCGATCGTCCTCCAGTTTCAACCAGACTTGTCGTGGGATCGGGATTACCGTACTTTTCCCATTTCCCGGTTACTCGTGGGAATCGCACGCAAAATCAAATTCTAAAACAAACAAAAGTTATCCAGGTGGAGCTCCAATACCATCACTTCCGGACCAAGCCTACCGCTACCTCTGGCGGAGTCAGTGGGCACGCGAATGGAGGCTCAGAAGTGTCGTCGGAAGCCATTGGGCTTCCTAACTCCGCCTGTTTATCAGGAGCTCTGGAATTAGTAGCCGAACCTTTGTCGACCTAAGCTGCTGGAAGTCTGGTGTCCGAAGTTTCTTCTCAAAGACTGATAGCACGTTATCCTAGACGACATCAGCTACCTCAGGACTAACCGAAGTCGGCACCTTGGTACAAGGAGTAAAAGTGCTCGTAAACGATGAGATCAACTCTCATGAGAGTTACGCCATGTTGGTGTGCGAATTCTCATGGGTTTTTACACGCACATTCATTCTCACTGGCATTTTGTTCTTAAGAAAATTTTTTCGGTTTTTCACTCGTTGCCATGTCTGTTTACACGAGGAGCTCTCACGCGGCCATATTTAAGAGAAAAATATGTAATAGTATAAAATACCGAATAAATATTCTGGGAGCTATATCGGGATCTTCAGGATTTTTTGGACTATTTTGGGGTTTACGGAACTACCTCGAGATTATGTAGATTCTCGGCGCTTTATAGGGATCTTCGGGATTTTTACACTATTTCGGAATTTTTAGGAGTACTTCGAAATTTTCGGAATTCCTAGGACTACATCGGAATTTTCGGCATTCTCGGAACTATAGTGGGATCTTTGCGCAACTTCGGGATTTTTGGCACTAATTTAAGGTTTACGAAACTATCTCGAGATTTCGGAGATTCTCGGCAATTTATAGAGATCTTCGAGACTACTTCGGGAGTTATAGACTACTTCAAGATTTTCGGGATTCTCGGGACTCGGGATTTTTAGAACTATTTCGGGATTTTCGGGTCAACTTGAAGACTTTGGTATTCTCGGCACTATTCTGGGATCTTCTGGACTACTTCGAAGTCCTAAAATCTCGCAGTAGTCTCGAAAAATCCGACATATTCGCAAAATTTCCGAATTAGTCACAATAATCTAAAAATAGTCCAAATATCCCGAGGTAGTTGCGAAGATCGCAATATAGTGCCGAGAATCTCGAAAATATGGAAGAAGTTTGAAAATCGCGAAATACAGTAGAATCGCGGAAAAGTTAACTCGCGCAAAAGTTAATCGCTCGTCTGATTTAACCGAATTTCAGCGTTCACGTACCGCTATAAAAGTTAACTTTTGGGTTAACTTTTCTGAGCTTATAAATTCTTCAAACCAACTATTTGTTTGACAACAAAAACAAGCCCGAGCTCAATTTGTTTACGGGTATTCCCCGAGTATCTTTTTGTCATGAGCGTTTGAATTTGTGAATTCTGTATTGTCTGAGTGTTTAAAAAATGTCAACAAATCAGAGAGTCATCGCAAACAAGATTAAATCTACATCAAAAAGCTCTTTCAAGATTCTACAGTAGTTCCAAAAATTCCGATGTAGTCCCGGGAATCTCGAATTAGCCTCGAATATCAAGAAGTAGTCGCGAAAATCCATAAACAGTGCCGAGAATCCCCGAAATCTCGAGGTGGTTTCGTAAACACTAAAGTAGTCCCAAAAATCCCGATATATCCCCCATAATCCCCAAAATCTCGAAAAACACGTAATAGTCGCAAAAACCCCGAATTAGTCCCAAAAATCCGAAGAGGTCCTGAAAATCCCGAAATAGTACCGAAAAACCCGAAGATTTTCGTAGAACTGGAAGTTGGAAGATACAGGTATCTTATTTGCGTTGCATAAGAAAAATATTGTTTAGTTGAAAGATCACAAATTGATTCGCTCTACAAATCAAATCAAAAATAAATTTGATTTCTTATTTGGGTGATACACCAAAAATAAAAGTTTTTTAGGATTTGATTCAACTTTCAATTCAGAAATAAATTTGATTTATGGATTTGGGATTTGACTAATTTAAAATCACGCAACCCTGTTATGCGTTATTAGGCATCTCATACAGTGTACAGCTGAGAAAAGAATGTCTCAACATGTAGCATATGAGAGCTGAGAATATGAGTGGGAGTGTAAGAAAACTCCTAAACATACTTGTTACACGAGTGAGAATATTCAAGTCATGAGAACTTATGAGAATTCCATGATAAGAATGAATACCCACTCTTATTACTAATTAGAGTCTAATTATTAGTCGGTGAGAATGAGAGTGAATTCCTATTCTCAAGGGATTTACTCTCATCGTTTACGAGCACCTTAACTTTTAACCCTACTTCTGGCTTCGTACTCTTAAACTTTCGAGAGAGGAGAGTTTTAAAGCGAGCTCTAGATCGTGGGAAGTCCAGGGAGGAGGCTCTACAATTCGCCAAGAGCATTTCAACTTCCGATGGGAAGCTGAAACGGGTGCGCTCCGAGGAGCAATCCCCTCGTGACACTGTCACAAAGAAGCCTCGAGAGGCTCATATGGGGCCAATGAAAGCTGCCTACAGCAAGGTTGCGAGTAGTGTCCGTTGACCCCGTCAACAAACCACTTGGAGCGGAGCAACTGGTTCCGTGGAACTCACCGTACCTTTTAGAATATCTTTGAAGTCGCCAAGCACGATTTTGATATTATGACGGCGGCAGCGCTCGCACGTGCGCTCAAAGAAGAAGGATCCTTGAATGCCTCATCCTTCTCTTCCGTCGGGGCATGGGCGCAGATGAGCGAGATGTTGAGGCTTTGCCTTGCTTCTTTACTGGAAGTGTTTTTACGTGGCGGGTCCCAAACCCAGCGCACAACCCATTGCTGGGACTGGGGTGGTGTCGCAACCAAACGTTTATATAACGAGCCGCTTGCTCCAAGCAGACACCCGCTTGCAGCCGCACCTACTGGTGAACAGACGCTGCAGACTTCAGTGAGCCCTTAAACCGCATAAGTCGGAGTGGCCCCACCCTCCCTCTCTTTCTGCCGTGACCCGGGCTCCACTCGGATTGGTTACCGCATCTTGCACATGGGTTGCTCACGTTCAGTGTTGCCAGAACTTTTTGGTGTGACCGGCTAGATTGGACAAAAACAAACGGCCAAATGTTACAACTAGAATTCACATGTTTTATTTAAATACAAAAATTACAATTAGAAAGACTAGTAAATCCTTAAATTTTTTTCGGTTAACGAAGATTATACGTAGCTAAGCTGTACACCACTTTATTTTTGTTTAACAAAGGAAACTGTCGTTATACGTAGCTAAGCTTTACATCAACATTTGTAGTAGGTTGCTTTTTGACCTGCAAAATGGCTATATTATATTTGCTTAGTCGGAGGGCAACATTTTAGAAAATGAACACGTAAAGCTGTGAGAGGGCTGAGGAAAACAGGGCAACATTATTTCGAGAAAAGAAAACGCAATGATACAAAAACAGAAGGTAGTTTAATTTATTGACATTCCTGGTTTTTGCCGACCACTTCATTTTTAACAAGTTTGTGACATTTAACTAAAATCTTGCTACCAGATTCACTAGCAGCAAAATTTTTGTTTCTTGAACAAGTAAAAGAAAATTTTGAAGTTAGTGAAGTTGGATGAAAATATTAAATGTCTTGCTACTCCAAACTGCCAGAATTCGGTATACCTGAGCAAAGGTTCGCAAATGAAGTTTTTTGCTTTTCACGGGATAGAGTACGTAATACGATCTAATGCAGTTTGATAACAAATTGCTGACGAAAAATATTTTTAAACCTCTAAACGATGCATCGTTATCCGTGGAAGAGGGAGGAGATTGAGTTAAAATGATGCTGCAACATTACCAATTTTTGGATTATCGGTATTTTCTGATAAATGAAAATTTATATGCATAAATATAAGCACGAAAATATGTATTTGTGACAAAAATTATCCACATAAGATGAAAACTACTGCAGTCTCATTTTATAAAAGGTTTGTTTATAGAAAAATGCATAAGTAAGACCGTTCGGGTACGGTTCGGTTATTTGTACTTTGCCTTTGGGTTATCGTGTCCAAACGCGTGACCCGAATGAAAAAAATTTTACATACACGTCTAGCAAAAGATTTCTGCTTAAAAATTCACTTTTTTTATAAATTTGGCCGTGGATTTTGCGCAAAAATACTGTGGATGGCGTAACCGGAGTTAGGCTGATGAGATTATTTTACCTAGCGCGGCCGAAGGCCACCAACGTGGATATAATAACAAAAATAAAGTATGTTTGAACCGTGATGCAATTATTTACAGGTATTGTCTTCCCAGAGAGTTTTGCTTCACATCGAAATTCTGCTCTTTTAATTTCTAAGAGTTGCTAATAAAACTTCACACTTAAATTTAAGACATTCATAACAATAATTTTATGAAGAAAATCGCCGCTACGTCCTCCTAAATATAAACTATGATGCGACACTTAAGCAAGTTTTGCCTATTTTTTTCTCTTTTTCAAATTCTTGCTTTTCCACAATAGTTTTTCATTAAAAACGGCCTCAAGCTCAATAAAAATTGTTGGTTATTTTTCTTTGGTTTATTTAATGTTTATTATTTTTTTATGAATATGTAGCTGATTACTTAACAAACAGCATATACCACATGTAGATTTCAGACTTTGTGTAAAAATTATGAAAATTCTGCAAAATTTCAGCAAAATTTGTAATTTTTTAATCAGCTAAAATGACGCGTCCCAGTTTATATGTATTTGGGTCGCTCGCTTAAAACAAAAAACATTGGAATCGGTTAACTATCTGAAGACTTTTCGGGTTTCGGGTTAGAAAAAATTGCCTTTCAATTTTATATGACACAGTCCGACTTGAAAATTTTCTCCGAGATGAGACTAGCCATTTTTAAGAGATTTTGGATCACTAAATTTTTAGAAATAGAAACTTATATATTTGAATTTTAATAAAATAAGGAGAATAGCCAATACCAAAATCGGCTAAAAACGGCAATTTTTTTTTTTTGCAAAACGGCTAACAAATCGGCTGCCGGCTAAACCAATTTTCTCCTGCTGTTTGCTATCGTAACCAGCTAAATTTAGCCGCAAAACGGCTAAAATGGCAACACTGCTCACGTTGCCCAGAGTGCGCGAACGAGGACGCAAGAGTCGGGATCGAGTATAGCCATGCACCTGTAACTGCATACCCAATTGCACTCTAATTTAATTATCTATATATAATACTTGAAGGGATTTTTTTGTTCAGGTCACCAGATCTACACCGTTCATTCGATTTAAAAAAATGAGGTCTCGAATGAAAGGGCTCGGGCTGTAGAAGTGCTATAGGGTTTACTTTTTGGAAAAGAGTTGCCACCTTTTAATTAGTACAATTTGGGTATCAATCTAAATTGTTTTGAAAAGGTTTTTTTTTTATTACATACAAGGGGTTGCCACCTGTTTAAAAAATCTAATTCAATTTCACTTATGGAAATTGGATAAGTTCATCACAGTATTGGTATCGGGCGGGAGAGGTTTAAGTAGGTTTTAGTTTGGAAATATTTTGTGGAGGGTTCTCCCCTAAAAAGTTACTAAGGTATGTAAAATATTAAAACATGGATGTCAAGCAAAAGTGAGTTGGGAGATTTACTTTGAGCATCCATACTATTTTTGTGGTTTGAAATATTAAATTCAAATTGAACTAAATTAATAAAAGATGGGTATCAGTCGAAATAATTTTCAAAAAGGTTTATTTCTAATCTTCATGCAGGAGGGTTGTCACCTGTTCAAAACATCAGGTTTAAGGTGAATTAAAGCAATTGAGTAATGAAAATATAAATGGGTGTCCGACGATAGAGGTCTAAGAACGTTTCAGTTTAAAAATATTTTAAAGAGGGTTGCAACGTAATTCAAGTGGAATTTAATTCAACTATGCACAAGGTGTATTAAATATCAATATATGGGTGCCTCACTAAAGAGCGTTAAGAAATCTTTAGAATATTTTTGAGGTGTTTGAAGAGGATTGCCACCTGTTTGAGAATATCCAAATTAATTACTTATATGTTAAATGCATTATTAAAAAATGAGTTTGAAAATGCTTTTTCTCTTAGCATTATTTAGAAGGCTTTCCACGAGTCTAAAAATCAACATCCACGTAATTCATCAGTTAGTTGAATTATATATGATAATGCTAGGAAAAAGAGAAAGGTGTCCATCTGTTTAAAAGTCGCATTTAGTTAACTTTTACTCAAGTTATATGAAATATTAAAAAATGAAAGCCAAAAGTGGTGTATATACGGTTTATGGAGAATTTTGTTCGCTTTCATTTGTATTACGATTGTTGAATTGGTTTTGTAAGATATAGGTGGTTAAGTGGAACCTTTTTTTAAGCTGAATAACGGTAAATTGAAAATATCTCGAAAACTTATCCATAGAATAAAAAATTAACTCGATTTTCGGAATCAGCGGGCGATTGTACATAGGAATTGTATAGTGGCATCTATTGAAAATTTTTGCTGTAAACTAGTGTTATTATAAGGTTAGAACTAGTTTTTTATGTTTTTCCATAAATGGGAAATTTCGAGTTAATATGCTTTTGAATAAAGTATGCGAAATGTACAAAATAATATGTTAGTTCGCTTTATTGATCTTTAATGTTAAGAAATAATAACGTCTGGAGCAAATAAATGAATTGCGAATTTATATTTAAACTTAACTTTTTCAGCTTTTTGTTTATCTATTCCTCTGGAAAGGGATATTTTAGATATAAAGCCTTTTGAAAACCATTTCGATTGATATCCATATTGTAATAATTCATTTAACTTATTAAATAATTTGAACAGAATTTCCAACAAAAAATTATAAAAAGATCTTACTAGAAATGCACAGAAAAAGCCCTTTAATTTGATGCCTCATTTTTTTAAATCGAACTCACAGTGCAGGTTTGATAACACAAGAAATGCCTTCGCGTAGTACATATATATGTTACCGGCCAAACCCGATCTTAGGACAAACTAGTTTCTTCTGGGCGAAATTAGTTCTATCTAGATCCGATACACCCGTCTAACGTAGGGCTGCCAGACGTCCTGATTTTCCAGGATTTGTCCTGATTTAGACAAATTGTCCTGGTGTCCTCTTCCACACTTAAGTTGTCCTGTTTTTTTTTTAATGAAGGTCGATGCAGACAATCCCTTAATTTTTAGCAGATTTTTGCTATAAAAAAGCTTTTAGTCATTAGAATTCGAAAACTGAAACCAAAGGTATTTTCTAACATGTTGAATATTTGGTGAGTTTACCTGCTTTCTGTTTAGTTTACTTGGTTAAAATCTTGATTTTTTTTAGGCAAATGCCAAAAAAGTGTAAGTTCCATCAGGTACACGGCTGAGGGGTGATACACAATTATTACCCAGTAGATAATTTCAGGAGATAAAATCTCATCCACATCTCATAAACTGAGGGGCAGCTGCTTTTAAAAAAGAGCTTTCAGAAGGGCTTTTGTAGGACGCCTTTTGAAGTTTTTTGAAAATTTTTCTTAATTCATAAAAATAATTCTTCTTTAAGGAATTTATTTAAGGTTCATATCAAATAGTTTTATTTAGATTTAAAATGCTTATTGAATCTTATTTTTAATGCTAAGTCATATAAACATATACTTAAGTACATAATGAAGAATAAAAATGTATGCATCATTCGAAAGTGCTTGAATGAAGAATGAAAATTTATTCGTTATTTGAAACTACTTGAATGATGAATAAAAATTTATTCGTTATTTGAAATTACTTGAATGATGAATAAAAATTTATTCAAAGTGCATGAATGAAGAATAAAAATTGATTCCTCATTCAAAATTGTTGAAAAGACGAATGAAAACTTATTCTGCTTCTAAGCATGTTTATTTTATAGTAAATAAAATTTTTATTCAAATAAATGGCCATAAACGATCTTCCATACCAAATTACTTCGTTGTAATTTTGTAAACACGTGCTTGCGCTGGATTTCGGCTTTTGAGTAACAGATGGCGCAATATTTATAACCTAATCGCATACATACGTACATTAGACTGCATCACCAAAAAAAGTTGCGGTTTTTCCGCCGGGTTTACAAAATTATATTTTAAGACGTCCACCAAAATATTTCGGAAAACTAGAGCTGGACCGATTTGAAAATACCTCCAAAAATTAAGTTTTTTATGAATAAAAATAGTTTCTTAAAGAACTTTTTGAAAAAAGTCCCCTCAGATGACAAATTAGATTAAGCTTAAAAAATCTGCATAAAAATATTCAAAAATCTTTTCAGCGGAATCGTAAGAATGAGATTTTGATGCTGTTTTTTTTTACTTTTTTCACAGATTGGTTTACGAATAACTTGATTAACTGGGCCAAAAATGTTCTGATTTAGACTTGTGGGATCTCGGCAGAAATGTATTTTTACACTCTTTTTATTTCTGGTCAAAACAACGTCATTGGTGTCCATCTTGTTTTTTCGAATACCAACACATCTTAATTCAACTTTGAACGACGTTCGTTCATGCTACCTTTCTCTTCCATCCTTTGAATGAGTTTATTAGCAAAGAAATAAAAAGGGTGAGAAAATACCTTTCCAATGATACCTCTTAAGTCTAAATCGGAAGAGTTTAGGTTCAGTTATTCAAGTTTTTCCTATACTAATCTTTGAAATAAGTTAAAAAACAGCATCAAAATTCTCATCATTACGATTCCGTTCAAAATTTTTTTTAAATTTTTTTAAATATTTTTATGCAAATATTTTAAGCTTAAACCGTTTTGGCATTTGAGGGGATTTTTTAAAAAAATCTTTAAGAAACTACTTTTATTCATAAAAAACTCCATTTTTGGAGGTCCAGCTCACTTAAATCTTAATATTTTTCCGAAATATTTTGGTGGACGTCTTAAAATATAATAGATTTTATAATTCCAATGGAAAAATAGTATAGATTTTTTTTTGTATGGGGAGTGATGCAGTCTAACGTACATATGTTGATTGCAGTTAATGTGGATCTGTTATTCTTTTAGTAATCTATGTATGCATGTACATACTAGGGATGTTGCGGAATTTTAGACATCCGCGGAATGCGAATTCGAGTTAAGTTGTAGGGAAATAATGAACATCTATCTCCCGGGACTAATTCCAGGACCCAGGATTGTAATAACGAGATTCCAAAAATCCTGGGATCGTAAAACTCGAAAAATGTACATCCCTAACACATACCATACATATATACATAACACATACAATTTTCAACCCTTATTTTGAAAATTCAATTTAAGAAAAACAGCTTATGACCAAAGGATGACAATAAGTGTATTTTTTCTCGTAAATGCTTGGATCGATAAATACTATCGAAAAAAATATCGATAAAAAAATATAATCGATAAATAATATCGCTAACAAAATCGATCCTAGAATCGATAAAAATATCTATAAAAATTCCGCAACAAAATCGATAAATAATCGATAAAGGAATTTATAAAAATATCGATAACAAAATCGATAAAAATATCGATAGCAAAATCAATAAAAGTATCGATAAAAAAAATCGATAAACATATCGGTAACAAAATCGATAAATAATATCGATAACAAAAGCGGTAAATAATATCGATAACAAATCAATAAAAATATCAATAACAAAATCGATAAATATAACGATGAAAATAAGTGACAAATCCTACCAAACCGACGACCAATCTATTGCATATACATATAACACATGTATATGTAATCGATAAATAATATCAATAACAAAATCGATACTAAAATAGATAAAAATATCGATAACAAAATCGATAAGAATTCGGTAAAAACCCAATCGATAATTAACCGATAACAAACTTGATCAAAATATCAGTAACAAAATCGATAAAAATATCGATAACAAAATCGATACTAAAATCGTTATGAATATCGATAACAAAATCGATAAAAATATCGATAACAAAATTGATACTAATATCGATAACAAGATCGATAAATAAACGATACTAAAATCGATAAAAATAGCGACTAAAAAATCGAGAAATAATATCGATAACAAAATCAATAACAAAATCGATAAAAATATCGATAGCAAAATCGATAATGAAAATAAGTGACCAATTTTAAGAAATCGACGACCAATCGATTGCATATACTTTTTTCTCGTAAATGCTTATGGGGTGCTAGCACACACAATTTTCTACCCCTGTTTTGAAAATTAAATTAAAAAAAAACGGCTAATGACCAAACGATGAAAATAAGTGAGAAATCCTGACTAATCAATTGCATACATTTATTTTTCGTAAATGCTTGGATACACAGATGGAGCCGGTTTAGTGGCCCTATAAGCACGGTGACCATTCGTCCGGGACAGGCCTCTTTTTTGACCCATAGTCCTGGCAATTTATTTATTTTATACGGGACGCCAAATGTTCTGTATTTCTCTTAATGTCCTGTATTTGTCCCGTATTCGGTGTTTCGACCCCTTTACAGCTCATTAAAATGGCATGCCTATGACGAGTTTTAAGTGATGTTGGTATATGATTCTAGTTTTCTCCATAAACAGTTATTTTCTTATCTTAATGCCTGTGATTCGAATCGAGGAATACATACAGTGACCAAAATAGAAATTAGGACTCGATATTTTAGTAAGTTTTGGCTATATTTCCTGGTTTATTTAATGTTTATTGTTTATTTTATTAAAGTAAAGCTCTGTTCCTAACAAAAACCATACAATAAAATTTTTCAACTTTGTGCAAAAAACTATAAAAGTTAATTCTGCAAGGTTTCACAAAACTTGCAATCGTTTTAATTAGAATCTTTAAAAATAAATTGGTTTGCCGTTTTGTAACTCATTAAAATTGAGTGTTGTAGTGTGCGAGTGGAAAGAGCTGCTCATTTGCTTCTCTTTTAAAAAAAATGGCCAAACATACTTACTTTGTATGAAAAGAATGTGTAACACCGTTAATGCGTATCGCCTTGGCGATTTAAGATTGCACTTTATTATAGTAAAATTTGCCAGATTTCACGGGGTAAAAATCGCGAGAAAATTATCCTACAAATTTGTGATGTTACTATAAGGATACTGTTTCAGGGCTAATACATCTAGGATCATTGAAGGAGGCTTTTAGAGCTGTAAGCTGTTGTGGAACAAATTTGAAAAATTATTTTTTGTCCCGTATTTGGCTCTCATAAAAACGGTCACCGTACTTATAAGTTTGTTTTTCGTTATGCAAATAAGCATACAGATTCTCTGTTTTTGGTGAAGCAAGTAACATAAATTTTTTTTTATAACTACGGATTTAATTAAAAAAATTTATTCATTTTCAAATAAAAGTTCAAAATATAACAGTTGTGTTTATTTTTGATGCTTTTTCTGCTTGGCAACTCAAATTGTTTCTGCATTTTTTTATGCCCGAGCACACTTGTGTACAAGGGTATTATAACTTTGTTCACATAACGGTTGTTTGTAACAGGCAAACTAATCGAGATAGATATAGACAAATGTATACATAAATGATTAGAATGAAAAAAGAAATCGATTAAGCGGTGACTGTCTGTCCGTCCGTCCGTCCGTCTGTGCACACGATAACTCGAGTAAAAATTGAGATATCTTAACGAAACTTAGTACGTGCACTTCTGTCGGGCGTAGGACGGATGGTATTGAAAATGGGCAAAATCGGACAATAACCGCGCCTACCTCCTATACACAGGTAATTTTCAGAAATACGAAAACTGCGATATTTCAGTAACTACTGAAGATTAATCACTCAAAATGGATATTTACAATAACTTTTAGACGAAAACAAGAATATTATAAATTTTGGGAAAATGGTCGTGGCCACGCCCACTTATGGTTACATGTGTATACACCAATTTCTTCCAAACTTGGCACAGTTGTTGGCCTTGGTACAGCACATCCCATATAATGGTAATTTAGAGAAATACGAAATCTTCGATAAATCAGTAAATATTAAAGCTAATTTATTCAAAATTAATGCTTGTGCTTGCCACATAAAAGCAAAACGTTTAAAAATTATTGAAATCGGACTAAAATTTCGGCTGCTTTTCAAGTAACTTAATATTTCAGAAATGCTTGAATATTCAATATTTCGAAATTAAGGACGCAAATTTACTCAAAATTGATACACGCCGGTTTACCATGTGCGGTAGCTTTCGGAAAGGTGAAAAACATATCTTTAATACTTGCGCCGGGTATTTAATGTTCGGCTCCGCCCTAACTTAGACTGTTTACTTGTTTATAGTTAAAAATGCTCATTAGCAAAAACTAGTAATAATTATTAGTAACTATTCGTACGAGAACAAACTTATCGCGCACAATTCTGTGCTGACGTCACACGAACAGCTGATTCTGTCAAATTCGCCAGAACCAAAGTAGCGGTACCGCTGAATGCGCACTTTGGTCTCTCTACATCGTGGTTAAAATCCGAGTAGCTAATGTTTTGCGTCTACATATGAGCCATTCTTTTTGAAGTCGGACGGATTTTGTAAAAAAAAATTATGTCATGGCTCCGATTCGCTTCAATTTTTTTTTATGGGTTCTATGCATGAAATAAGCTAACACGTATTCGAGCAAATTTTTTTAATTTTGTTCTTCGGAGGTATGATCTGTCGAAGTTTGCATTTTTCGTGATTCTGACTAATCATGTACTTCTTCAAATCGTTTTATCCCGGGTTCTGCTCATCGTAGAGACTTCATCTTAACGTCGTTTTAAAGCTAAGGAAACGAGCGTAGTATTTCTATATATGAGATGGTCAAGATTGTCCTAAAGCTAACTTAGCTATTAACAGCTAAACTTTTTGAAGTTGATTTGCCTAGTGAAGACCAGTAAATTAGGGATTCAAAATTATACCAACGTAATACTTGTTTAATTCTCTATAAAGACGTGGTTCTAAATTCGGGGTTTTTCAAGAACTATTTTTAAACTATTTTTTTTATGACGAGGTGGTTTATTTTGTGAGAATCACCAATTTTTTGTAATTTATTTTCGAAAACTTATGATCAGATATATTTAGTAAGGTGTTACACATCGGGTTTTCGCAAACAGTAAAATTTTATTGCGGATTCCGATAAGAATACCTATCCAGAAATAATATTTGTACGGCAAGATTTTTCTGTAAGGCGACAAACCCCTAGAAGCGGGCGTGGAAATTGCAGGACTAAAGTTATCAAAACGCGGATTTTATTGAAAAAAATGTGGAACATGTGTTGTTAACGAAGCGATATTCTGCCGCGGTTCGCAATAAAATCCGCGTTTTGCTGATTTTAGTCCTGCAATTGCCACGCCCAATTGCAGGGGTTTGTCACCTTACACAAAAACCTTGCCGTACAAATATTATTTCTGGATAGGTATTCTTATCGGAATCCGCAATAAAATTTGACTGTTTGCAAAAACCCGATGTGTAATACATTACTAAATATATCTGATCATAAGTTTTCGAAAAAAAATTACAAAAAATTGTTGATTCTCACAAAATAAACCATCTCGCCATAAAGAAAAATATTTTAAAAATAGTTCTTGAAAAGCCCCCTTTTTTTTGAACCACGTTTTTTATAGAGAATTAAACAAGTATTACGTTGGTATAATTTTGAATCCCTAATTTACTGGTCTTCACTATGCAAATCAACTTCAAAAAGTTCAGCTGTTAATAGCTAAGTTAGCTTTAGTACAATATTGACCATCTTATATAAGAGATGCTAAGCCCGTTACTTTAGCTTTAAAACGCCGTTAAAATAAAGTCTCTACGATGAGCAGAACCCGAGATAAAACGATTTGAAGAAGTACATGATTAGTCAGAATCACGAAAAAAGATAACTTTGACAGATCATATCTCCGAAAAAAGAAAATTAAAAAAAATGTCCTCGAATACGTGTTGGCTTATATCATGTCCAATTGAAAGTGTGACACCAAATTTTGTGTCCGATATGAAAAAGAATGTCTCATATTTATTGTGCGTAAACAACACTCGCATTATCAAAACGAACTGAGATGGTCTTATACATATATGTACGTGCATATGTATGTATTTTATTTAAGGAATGTTGTCATTTACATTTGAGCCACACAAGGTGATTGAGCGTGAAATAGCATTAAGCTTCTCGGTTAATTGTATCAACTGCTTAGCATTTTTTCGCACATTTCCGTTTAAGGCCTTCAAGTACTTTAGAGATAGAATAAGAAATAGAAGTATTGGAAGTTAGACTTCCTTATTTAAGTATATATGTAAATCTTTTTGCCTTATCAAAATAATGCAGTAATACTTACATACATATGTATTCAGGCTCTCAAATACCATTAACCCAGCCAGCAAAGAAACGTTAATTTTGCCGACAGTGCAGTTTAGTTCAATTTTCCGTATCCGAAAACGAATAGAAAAAACTCCTATCATCAATTTTCGTATCGGGAAAACGTTCGAAAAAGATGATGTCATTTGAAAGCAATAATTGTATTTTTTTTGCTCAAGCTAAACATTTGAAAGTATGCATGCGTAGTTGGCAGTGGCTGAGCGTGGAGAGTGTGCCGCTATTTATTAGCTTCCAGAAGGTGCCGAACTCCGTCAGGCGCTTCCTAATTTTATTTTATTTCTTTTGAACCATGAAAAAGTGTCTGTGAAGTGCAGAAGGAAAGCGTATTGAACGAAAAATTCAACCAGACAAATTTCGGAAAAACAGCCGAAAACGTATCCGTTTCACATACTGTTGTCAGTACATACGTTTCTGCCGCACACTTTAGTGGGAAAACGGATCGTCAAAGTATCCGAAAATGGAATCAGTTTTGTCCTTTTTCGAATCGGTTGTCGGATCTTTTGCTGGCTGGGAAGCTCATAAAATAAATACATAGCATGATGTATATCGTCAATGTTTTTGCAAAACCGCCCATCGCCCAATTGTAAAACGGTCTATCTTACGGCACTCAAATTTCACAGGAGAGCAAAAAAACGGTTTATTATTATTAGCTATTATTTTATCTGTAGTTTTAACGATTTACCGATTTTTATGCATAAATCTCGATGCCTGGAGTTCAGGGTTACCAAATCTAATTTTTGCCACAACGGCGATTTAGGCGGTTTTGCAAAAACATTGACGATATACAAATACATGCGTATCGTCGTGTAGCTCTCTACCTCGTATCCGCGAAATGCAATTCCCGTATGAGTTTTGCAACGAAAAAAACAAACATACCTATTTATTTTGCATACCCTACCGGCGCAACGTAAGCTGTGTTAGACCGCTATAGTGAATTGAAGCCAGACGGATTTGCCGCAATAAGAAGAGAGATACCGAAATACGTTTGTGAGAAGAGCTTGAAATGCTGACCGACAGGAAAAACGCGCGAGAGAGTTAGGCGACTTACGGAAGGTTTCAAGACCTCGAATCGTTAATTACGATATCGTATCACTCGTCACGTAAAAACACATTTTTCGGATTATAACATACTTCAACGTACTCTTTGTCCCATTCAGCTTATACTGCCTGACGTATCACGTAATTTTCTTTCGTATCGTTTTCGATCCGTGAACGGATGTTACGATTCGAGCCCTGGGCGAACTCCTATAAGAACAACAATGGCGACCTAGGGACCAGTTTCCAGAACCGGGATGCCAGGTCAGAAGCTCAAAAACCGGACACGTTTCGTTTACAGAGAGAATGAGTGGGGAATGGAGAAGAGGTGGCGATGTGTATGTGTGTGTTTAAAGAGATTATATTGTTACACCGTGCGACAAAAACAAAAAAATGTAAAAACACAGTTGAAAATGTGCTTTTAATAAATTATATCTTTCTAAGTTAACAAAGTTTTCAGGACGAAATTCGATGATGAGGTCGTGGGTATATTAGTCCTCAAACAATAAGTTTTCAGAAATAAAGAATGCAAATTTTCAAGGAGTTTTAAGTACAAAATTTTTAAAGGACATTTTCCAAATAATCATATTTTTTAAATTTCAAAGTCCTTAAAAAATATCCTGACGCCAGAGAGAAAAACTAAGTATGCAGTTTTGCTATACTTTGCCCGTATTTCGCGAATATATTCATTTTTGTGTGTGTGTAAAATTTATTGCCGCGCGGTGATATAAAGGCTTGTTTTAACTATTTCAAATTCAATGGCATTTGTCGTCAAATAAGTGAAACCACATTGTCAAATGGAATTAAGAAGCGGTATATCGGTTGATTTCAACAGTATAGGTCTTTAGTTGTGTATATGCGCCTCTAAATCGGCTATCTGTCCGTTTTTAGCCCATAATATCATCGGTAAAGATATGGATAAAGGATAAAGTTATGTCAAAATATGTCCATACATTTGTGGCGTCAAAATATGACATAGTGAAAACCAGCCTTAAAAGTTATCTCCCGAAAGCAAACAAATTTACAAAACACGAAAAATACATTAAAAACACCGTATCTTATAGCCTATTTCCACCAAATGCTTAACTGCAGTTAAGAGCTCAGAAAAGTTCAAATAATTCCAACATGGGGTGATCGTAAAGGTATTTTTCTTAAGTTTTGCTTTGTTCCCTTCGTTTGCTTCTACTTAATAGGTGGACCCTTCGAGTTGTAATCTCCGTTTTTCAAACGGCATAAACTGCAGTTAAGGCTTGGTGGAAATGAACTATTATATCGAGCCCTAACCGCGGAATTAACGTAAGCGACATATTTTTCGAAATTAGTTTTTTGATGTAGAATTTTTCTTAAACCCATAACAGGTCAACCGTTAAAAAATTGTATCGTCAATCTTCATAGTCACAGAGATATATGGCTTTCAATTTTATCGTAAGCGACATCTGCTGTTTTGAGTTACCGCAAGAATAACGTAAGCGTCATGGAAGTTAGTAGTGAGCTGTAAATACTGACTGTAAATATATATTTTTATACATTTATTTATGTGTTTATATATGTTAATGTGCACAAAAAAGAAAATAAAATAAGTTTTTTTCAAAGTTTTTTGGGGAAATTCAATTAACGTAAGCGCCAAATTTTTGCCTAGTAGCCTGCCATGTGACAGTGAAATTAACGTAAGCGCCAAATTCACTAATTTCGCCTACAAATTAAGTTAAATGAAGATAAAAATTTGCCTATGACTTGTATTGAACCGGGCTTAGATTACATTTAGAATTTCAAAGGTATTTTCCAAACGGATTAAGAAAAAAAACAAAAAGACGTCTCTCTTGTAAAATTTGCTTTTTGGCGGTTACGTTTTTTTCGCGGTTAGGGCTCGATGTATAAATAGACAGTCATGTTTTTCTTACACCCCTTTTACGGCAAAACTATACCTCTAAGGCACAGCTGGGCAGAGTCTGCCCGGCGGGCGACTGCCCGTCATATTCGAGTTTACATGGTTGGTTGGTTACAGTGCTTCCTAGTCGCTGCCCAGGACACAATTAGCGCATTATTGCGCCATTTTGATGCACTTCTCGCGGGGGATAAATATTTTGTCTATGCACTTCCTATGTTGCTAGGTCGAACCATTTCGATTCCCTAATGAATCTGCCAGTGTCGCTAATGGTAGCTGCTGATAGCTGCTGATAGGTCGGTTAGTTGTGCTATTAGATGTTTCCCTAATGTCTTGTGTGTAATGTTCGAAAGGCCTGGACATTCACACAGGAAATGCTGGACACTTTCTTCGCTATCTTCTAGCTGACAGCTGCGGCAAATCATATTATGGGGTAGACCTATTTTCGCCGCATGTTTGCCTATGGGCCAGTGGCCTGTCATGGTTGCTATAATTCTAAATACCTCTGGCCTTGATCTGCTAAGCAGCCAATAGCACCGCCTGGCTATCAGAGTATATTGTTGCTTTACTCCTGTGTCCAACACTATTGCCTAGGATTTTGCAGGCTTCTAGGATCTCTAGGACTTCCGCTTGGAAGATGCTTGTATTATTTCTCAGCCGTAGAGACAGAGCCACGCCGAGTTCCTTGGAGTAGACTCCTGCTCCCACACCGCAATCCATCTTGGAACCATCGGTGTATAGAGAGATCGCCTCTCGGTCGGCCACTCGGTCTCTTCTCAAGTTTACATACACGCTATGCTTGAGAAGGCATCCTGCAAAAAATGCGACTAATCCGGGATGACTCCGGGAGCAATCGCAAAAGGAACATGCGACTTATACCACTTTTGATCTCTTTATATGGAATGAACTGTTCGCTTTTGTCCGAGCATGTCCTATGAAGAGACTAATTGTTCCCCTTTATACCCAAACGGGTATAAAAAGTGACTATTCCATTTTAAGATATAAAAAAAATGCGCCAGCTGCGATTCGAACCAGGGTTCACAGTTTTGTTAAGTGACTACTCCTCTCTGTGCCAACGCCGCACATACAATTTTATTGAGTAAGTGCGTAAATATCATTGAATTGTTAATAGTACCCGTTAGAGATGAGTCGGGACTAATTGATCTCCAATTGTACCCGTGAGGAATAGTCGAGACTAATTGATCTCCAAATAATACCCGTATGAGACTAATTGCGACTAATTAATGCCCAATTGCACCCGATAGAGAGTAATCGCGTAATACTCTCTTTAGAGACTAGTCTAATAACATTTCGCAGGGCAGCGAAAGCTTTCCTGCAAAAAGTGGGACTAGGTAGAATACTAGTACAGGACCACGCTACCTTGTAACCAACACTAGTAACCAAAATGGTCCAAATATATGGAGAAAATATGGTTACATTAACATTGCGATGTCATTAGACCTGACCAATTGTGGACCACCGCTGCATAACATGGGAGCACCTAGACAACTACTCCTTTTGGACCATGGTACATTCGGCAGCTGAATCATATTGCCGAAGAGGTGGTGTTCAACACATATATCAGTTTTTTACGTTTGATGTGGTCCAGGTAGGCATAACAAGTTACTAGTATGCAACCAGGTCGTTTTACACATGCTTTAAAACTACGACCCAGTGGACCACCAGTCCTCAAATTTTTGCAGGGTTCATTCAACTGCACGACTTGCTCGCACGCAAACAGTGACATCAATTGCACGCACACTAAAAAAATGCTCTGCCGAGGCTGCCCACCTCTACTCTTAGGTATAAACAATTATATATCAGAGCAGCCTACGTCGTTGGGGTAAACAAATGAAAATATAGAACAGTAGTATAAATATTCAGTTCAGCATAAATTAAAAGAGACAAACCAGTTTCTTTCTGTTAAAATTAAGGCATCCTTATGAACCATACTTTTAACTTTATCGTGCTTCAACTACTATATATTTGTCATTATTTTTCGTACTACAAATCTTGTTTCATTATTAATGTTAAGTGGATTAAGGCAACGATAGAATTTTTAAATGAAAAGTAGTCTACTATGGTACACTCCGTTTAGTTGCCTATTCTCTTACCTGTTTTAGTATAGCAGCACTTTTCCGGTAGAATGTTTATTTTGGAAGGAGTTTTATACATTATGAATGAACATTTTTCACATAACAGCATCGCGGGTTAAAAAAAAAAATCATTTACTCTTTCCATTTCGAAATGGTCCTAAGACTCTAAGGTTAAAAAAAACAGTTTTAAATATCCAAGTGATAGAATAGATGAATACATATTTATCCCCCTTTTACAGAGTCGTTCATATTTACTTTACTCTCAACACCTCCCACATATACTACATATCGAGCCCTAACCACCAAAATAACGTAAGCGGCATTATTTTCATAATTTTATTTTTGATGCAGAAATGTATCTCGATGCTCTAGTAACATTTCTGCGTCAAAAACAAAATATATATATAAAAAAAATACAATAATACATATTATGTCTGCATACCAAATTTCAAGTTCATGTGACTATGGTTCCCAATTTATGGCTGATTAAAAATTCCACGTCTATGCTCCACGTTCCCTTTTACAAACTCATGTATACAAACCTTACCATAAGCACCTACCATGGATATGTATTCATACCAAAGTTCATATTCTTTTGAATTATAGTTCCGAAGTTGTAGCTGATACAAAACTTCACACCTGTGTGATGTGCCCCTTTCGGCCGCTGTGGTGTAGTGGTAAGCAGTACGCACTTTCACTCATCAGCACCTGGGTTCAAGCCCTGGTCAAAGCAACACCGCAAAAAAATAGAAAAAGGTTTTTTCTTAACAGCAGTCGTCCCTCGGCAGGCAATGGCAAACCTCCGAGTGTATTTCTGCCATGAAAAACAGCTTATCATAAAAATACAATCGCCGTTCGGAGTCGGCGTAAAACTGTAGGTCCGTCCGCTTTGTGCGACAACATCAAGGCGCACGCCATAAGTCGGAGGAGAGGCTCGGCCAAACACTAACATATGTGTAAGCGCCAATCTATTATTATTATACCCGAGCGCACTTGTGCACAAGGGTATATTAATTTTGTTCACATAACGGTTGTTTGTAACAGCCAAAACGAATCGAGATAGATATAGACAAATGTATACATAAATGATCAGGATGAAAAAAGAAATCGATTAAGCCATGTCTGTCTGTCCGTCCGTCTGTCCGTCTGTCCGTCTGTCCGTCCGTCCGTGTACACGATAACTCGAGCAAAAATTGAGATATCTCAACGAAATTTGGTATGTAGGTTTGCCTTAATCCAAGGTAGGTTGGTATTGAAAATGGGCGAAATCGGACTGTAACCACGCCCACTTCCCATATAAGGGTAATTTCCAGAAATACGAAAACTGCGATATTTTAGTAAGTACTGAAGATAATTCACTCAAAAATGATACTTA
>NW_023458562.1:9859326-9868918 GCF_013731165.1 Rhagoletis pomonella | reverse complement strand
TCGGACAATAACCACGCCCACATCCCATATAACGGATATTTTAGTAACTACTGAAGATTATTCACTCAAAACTGATATTTACAACAATTTTTAGACGAAATATAAGAATATTATAAATTTTTGCAAAATGGGCGTAGCCACGCGCACATCCCATATAACGGTAATTTTCGAAAATACGAAAACTGCGATATTTTAGTAACTACTGAAGACATTTCACTCAAAATTGATATTTACAACAATTTTTAGACGAAAAATAAGAATATTATAAATTCTTACCAAGAAATTCTTTACCAAGAAATACGTTTATGGTAAAATTTTGGAAAAGGGCGGGGCACCGCCCACTTATGATCACATATATCTATATCGGTAACCGTTCTACCAATTTGTACCAAACTCGGTGTGGTTATTGTGCTTGCCACATGAAAGCAAAGCGTTGAATATTATTGAAATCGGACTAAAATTACGGCCGCTTTTCATATAACGGTAAATTTCAGAAATGCTTGAAACTTCAATATTTCGAAATTGAAGCACGCCAATTTAATTTAATTAAAATTGATACACCCCGGCTTACCATCTAGCGGTAGGTTTCGGAAAGGTGAAGAAACATATATTTAATACTTGCGCCGGGTATTTAATGTTCGGCTCCGCCCGAACTTAGACTTTCTTACTTGTTATTATTATATACCTTACTTTAAGAATTTATCGTAGACCTTCACATCAAATTTCAAGTTCATGTGACCTGTGGGTCCGAAGTTATATCTGTTAAAAATGTCACGCCCAAGGGATGTGTCACGCCCTCTTGTACAAACTCATTTATATACACCCTCATGTGACTTATGGTTCCGGAGTTATAGCTGGTGAAAAATTTTTAACCCTACGGGATGTGCCACACCCCTTTTACAAATTCATTTATATATAGCCTACTATAAGCAACTACCAAATTTCAAGTTCATGTGACTAACGGTTCCGAAGTTATAGCTGATAAAAAATATCCACGCCCATGGAAGATGCCACGCCCCTTTTACAAACCTGTTTATATATACCCTACTCTAAGTACCCACCATAGATACGACTGCGTACTAAGTTTCAATTTCACCTGGCATATGATTCCGAAATTATAGCTGATACATATTTCCACGCCAAGGGATATGCCCCGCCCCCTTCTGCAAACTCACTTATACATGCCTTACTATAAGCGCCTACCATAGAAATTCCTGTGTACCAAATTTCAAGTTCTTGGTACTTATGGTTCGGAAATTATAGCTGGTAAAATATTCTGCGCCTATGGGATGTTCCACGCCCCCTTCTATTAACTGATTTTATATATATATACACATATCTACACATATGTACGCCAAATTTCAAGTCCATGTTACTAATGGTTCCGAAGTTACAGCTGATACAATTTTCCAAGCCCATGGGATGTGCCACGCCCCCTTTAACAAACTAATTTAGCCTACTATAAGCAACTACCATAGATATATATGTACACCAAATTCCAAGTTCATGTGACTAATGGTTCCGAATTTAATGCTGATACAAATTTCCACGCCCATGGAAGTTGCCGCGCCCCAGTTTACAAACTTATTTATATATACCCTACTATAAACACCTACCATAGATACGTCTGCGTACCAAATTTCAATTTCATGTGACTTATGGTTTTGAAATTATAGCTGATGGAATTTTCCACGCCTATGAGATTTGCCATGCCCCCTTTTACAAACCCATTTATATATAAGCGCCTACCGTAGATGCGTCTGCATACAAAATTTCAATTTCATGTGATTTATGGTTCCGAAGTTATATTTTTCACGCCTATTGGATGTGTCACGCCCCATTTTTCAAACTAATTTATACATACCCTCCTAAAGGCACCTACCATTAATATGTCTGCATACCAAATTTCAAGTTCGTGGGACTCATAGCTCCGAAGTTGTAGCCGATAAAAAATTCCACGCCTATTGCATGTGCCACGCCCTCTTTTCCAAACTCATTTATATATACCCGGATATATGTACCTACCATTAAAATGGCTGCGTACGATATTTCAAGTTCATGCGACTTATAGTTCCGGAGTTATAGCTGATCAAACATTTCAGTTCCATAGGGCGTGCCGCGCCCCCTTTTACAAACGCACTTATATATATCCTGCTATAAGCACCTACTATAGATACGCGTACCAAATTTCAATTTCACGAGACATAAATATGGTCCCGAAGTTATAGCTGATACAATTTTCCACGCCTATGGGATGTGCCACGCCTCATTTTGCAAACTCATTTATATGTGCCTTACTTTGAGCGCCAACGAGTGCAATGGGGTATAGTCATTGCGCTGGGTATGCAGTTACAGTTGCATGGCTATACTCAATCCCGACTCTTGCGTCCTCGTTCGCGCACTCTGGGAAACGTGAGCAACCCATGTGCGAGATGCGGTAACCAATCCGAGTGGAGCCTTGGGTCACGGCAGAAAGAGAGGGAGCTTCGGTGGGGCCACTCTGACTTATCCGGTTTAAGGGCTCACTGAAGTCTGCAGCGTCTGTTCACCAGTAGGTGCGGATGCAAGCGGGTGTCTGCTTGGAGCAAGCGGCTCGCTATATAAACGTGTATTTGGTTGCGAAACCACCCCGTCCTGGGCTTGGGACCCGCCACGTAAAAACCACTTCCAGTGAAGAAGCAAGGCAAAGCCTCAGATGAGACCCCCTCTTATGATGACGACCACGGCAAACGTTTAAAGGACTACGATTTGAGGGCATGCACCTGGAATGTCCGGACCCTTAATGGGGAAGGTGCCTCTGCCCGGCTGGTTGATGTCCTCGTAAGGACAAAAGCTGACAACACCGCCATCCAAGAAATGCGTTGGACGGGGCAAGGCAAACAATGTCTGGGGCCTTGCGACGTCTACTACAGCTGCCATGTAAAGGAGCGCAAATTCGGAGTTGGATTTGTGGTGGGAGAGAGACTCCGTCGCCGAGTACTGTCGTTCACCCCGGTGGACGAGCGTCTAGCCACAATACGCATCAAAGCGAGATTCTTCAACATCTCGCTCATCTGCGCCCATACCCCGACGGAAGAGAAGGATGAGGCATCCAAAGATCTCTTCTATGATATCAAAATCGTGCTTGGCGACTTCAATGCCAGGGTGGGCAAAGAAGGGATCTTTGGAACCACCGTCGGAAAATTCAGCCTCCACGACGAAACGTCCGACAACGGATTGAGGCTGATCGACTTCGCCGGGGCCCGAAACATGGTAGTATGCAGTACTAGGTTCAAACATAAAAAGATCCATCAAGCTACCTGGCTGTCTCCGGATCGAAAAACGAGAAACCAAATCGATCATCTTGTGATAGACGGAAGGCACGCTTCCAGTGTTTTAGACGTACGCACACTCCGAGGCCCAAACATCGACTCGGACCACTATCTTGTTGCAGCCAAGATACGCACCCGCCTCTGTGCAGCAAAAAATGTGCGCCCAAATATGCAAGGAAAGCTTAACGTCGAAAAGCTGCAATCACAACAGACAGCCAGCGCTTTCGCTACTCGACTCTCACACCTGCTCTCAGAGAGCACTCTTCAAAAAACCGACATATGCGAGCAGTGGAACCACATTTCCCGCTCATTAAGTACCGCCGCGAAGAAGTAGTCGGATTTCAGCGGGCCCGAAAGAACAACTGGTACGATGAGGAGTGTCAGGAAGCTGCAGAGAAAAAAGATGCCGCTCACAGGGCCAACGCGCGCTATGTGGGACCGCTATAGAGATCTGAAGAGGGAAGCGAGACGTATTTGCCGCAACAAGAAGAGAGAGGCAGAAATACGTTAGTGCGAAGAGCTTGAAATGCTGGCCGACAGGAGGAATGCCCGAAAATTTTACCAGAGAGTTAGGCGACTTGCGGAAGGTTTAAAGACCGGGGCGCACTCCTGTAAGAACAATAATGGCGACCTAGCAACTGATGTCCAGAGCATACTTAAATTATGGAGGGAACACTTTTCCGCCCTACTAAATGGTAGCAGCACGGAAAGTTGTGGAGAAGAAGAACCCGAGCCCGCAGTTGATGATGACGGAGTCGACGTTCCACCGCCAGACTATGACGAGGTACGTATAGCAATAACGCGGCTGAAAAACAACAAAGCCGCTGGAGCTGACAGCCTGCCAGCTGAGCTATTCAAGTACGGCGGCGAGGAGTTGATAAGGTGCATGCATCAACTCTTGTGCAGAATATGGTCAGATGAACGCATGCCCGACGACTGGAATTTAAGTGTGCTCTGCCCAATCCACAAGAAAGGTGACCCTGCCATTCGCGCCAACTAACGCGGGATCAGCCTTCTAAGCATAGGTTACAAGGTCTTATCGAGCGTATTGTGTGAAAGACTGAAGCCCACCGTCAATGAACTGATTGGGCCTTATCAGTGTGGCTTTAGACCTGGCAAATCCACCATAGACCAGGTATTCACAATACGCCAAATCTTGGAAAAGACCCGCGAGAAAAGGATCGAC
The DNA here is from genome assembly GCF_013731165.1 of Rhagoletis pomonella. Lineage (NCBI taxonomy): Eukaryota > Metazoa > Arthropoda > Insecta > Diptera > Tephritidae > Rhagoletis > Rhagoletis pomonella. The sequence continues at coordinate 9,864,421 of NW_023458562.1, read as the reverse complement.
ACTCACCACCTATTTGTCGACTTTAAAGCCGCTTTTGACAGCACTAAAAGGAGTTGCCTATACGCCGCTATGTCTGAATTTGGCATCCCCTCAAAACTCATACGGCTGTGTAAAATGACGTTGAGCAATACCACCAGCTCCGTCAGAATTGGAAAAGACCTCTCCAAGCCGTTCGCCACAAAACGGGGTTTCAGACAGGGCGACTCCCTTTCATGTGACTTCTTTAATCTGATGTTGGAGAAGATAATAAGAGCTGCAGAACTGAACCGCTCAGGAACAATTTACTACAAGAGCGTGCAATTGCTGGCTTATGCCGATGACATCGACATCATCGGTAACAAAAACCGCGTAGTCTGTTCTGCCTTTTCCAAGTTGGATAGGGAAGCAAAGCGTATGGGTCTGGTGGTAAACGAGGACAAGACGAAATATCTCCTGTCATCAAACAAACAGTCAGCACATTCGCGCCTTGGCACCCACGTCACTGTTGACAGTTACAATTTCGAAAAAGTAGAGAATTTCGTTTACTTGGGAACCAGCATTAACACCGATAATAATGTCAGCATTGAAATCCAACGTAGAATCACTCTTGCCAACAAGTGCTACTTTGGATTGAGTAGGCAATTCAGGAGTAAAGTCCTCTCTCGACGTACGAAAACCACGCTCTATAAGTCACTCATCATGCCCGTGCTGGTATATGGCGCAGAAGCATGGACAATGACAACATCCGATGAGGCGGCTCTTGGGGTGTTTGAGAGAAAGATTTTGCGGAAGATTTACGGTCCTTTACGCGTTGGCGACGGCGAGTACCGCAGACGATGGAACGATGAGGCGTATGAGCTTTACAACGATATGGACATAGTGCAGCGAATTAAAATACAGCGGCTCCGCTGGCTTGGTCATGTCGTTCGAATGGACACCGACGCTCCAGCTCTGAAAGTATTCAACTCGGAACCCGCTGGTGGTAGCAGAGGAAGAGGGAGGCCCCCACTGCGATGGAAAGATCAGGTGGAGAAGGACTTGGCTTCACTTGGCGTTTCCAATTGGCGTCAGTTGGCACAGAGGAGAAACGACTGGCGTGCGTTGCTGAACTCTGCCAAAATCGCGGTTACAGCGCCAAAAAAGAAGAAGAAGACTTTAAGCGCCTATGGCACATATGCCTTCATACCGAATTTCAAGTTCTTGGGACTTATGGTTCCCAAGTTATAGTTTATAAAAGGGTCCACGCTTATGGGATGTGCCACAAACTCATGTATATATAGTAGGAACGTTAATCCCGGGATCCCGCTTTATGTTAAAAAAACGCTTTATGTTAAACATTTTGGCTATATTTCTTTTGTTTATTTAATATTTACCATTTTTTGATAAACGTGTAGCTCAATATAAATATAACACCTTGCGGCAGGCAATTTTGCACACACAAAAAATCAATATATTCGCCAACCACGGGCCAAATATAATAAAATTGCGTTCTTAATTTTTCCCTCTGACGTCAGGATTTTTTTAAAAGAACTTTGAAATTTGAAACACAGGAGTAATTCAAAAAAATGATTTAAAAATTTCAGTGCAATATACCTAAAAACCAGTATGGGTATCATATGAGGGAGAAGATTCTGTAGAGTGAAAACACATTACATTTTTTGGTGCGTAAGGGACGGGTAGGTATTGAAAATACCCTTTTATAATTTTATCCTGGAATATCCTTGAAATTTTTCAATTCATATGTTTGAAAAAATTATGTGTTATGGATTAACTTCTTTCGCTTAAAAAAATAAAATATATTAAAGGGCATTTTCAATTCCTATTCGTCCTTGTGAACCCAAAAAAAATATTTCATTTGGTACCCATACTTTTGTTTTACATTGCACTGAATTTTTTTAAATAAATTTTGGAACTAACCATATCTTTGCAATTATAACGAACCCCAACCGCCAAAATAACGTAAGTGACATTTTTTCAAAATTTTCGTTTTGATGCAGAAATGCATCTAGATGCTTTAGGAATATTTCTGCATCAAAAAGAAAATTTTTAAAAAAATGTCGCTTAGTTTATTTTGGCGGTTAGGGCTAGATAAAGTCCTTTTAAAAAATCATGATGTCAGAGATGCCCATTTATATTCTAAAGCAATGATATTGTTGCCTACATACGATTTTGAGGGCAAATAACATGTGCAACTCGCTGAAAACGCATAGAAAGGAGAACGCGGCAACCCGAATCATCAAGTCGTTCGGACAGAACATCAAAATCAAATTGGTTCGAACAAAGAGTATTCAGCAAATTTTTGTCGCCCTCTCAGTGAGACAAATTGGGAAAGGAATTCGTAAAATTACTAACAACAAGTGTCCGGACACGAACGGTGAATCCCCCTTTAGGCTGCGTTTCTCCAAATTCTTTTAAATGGAAATTAACATTAATTTAATTTTTTATTTAATTCTCATTTACAGCCAGTTTCACCAAACTCATTTAAGTGAAAATTAACTTTAATTTAATTTTTTATTTAATTCTCATTTAAATTATTTTCAGTTTCAATAAGCTATTTATTTAAGTGAGCAAAAAAGTGGTTGTGAAACAGACTAGGCCGGCGAAAGCTTCCAGTTGTACAGAGAGCTTTTGAAAGCTTTGGCACGCTGTGTTGTAAAAGCAGGGCTGGTATACAAGTAAGCAGCACATACACAAAATTTTGGTGTGTGTATATCGGAGATGGGCACCGCCCTGCTCGCGGACAAATCTCTTTCAAGCTCTCTATATATTTTATATAGACGCGTATAGAGTAAAACTGTAAACTAACTTTTTTATTTAATTCTAAATTTAAACTATTTTCAGTTCCAAAAAGCTATTTATTTAAGTGAGTAAAAGGTGGTTGTAAAACAGACTAGAACAGCGAAAGCTTTCATTTGTACTGAGAGCTTTTGAAGGCTTTGGTACGCTGTGTTGTAAAAGCAGGGCTGGTATACAAGTAAGCAGCAAATACACAATGATCTGGTGATTAAACGTGCAACACCTCTGAGTGTGGTAATTCTGATTTAATTTTGATTAAAGTAATTTTCACTTAAATTAATCTGGTGTAACGCCGCCTTAGCGTAGTTGACGGCGAAGAAAGACGCGTTAAAATATTTGACGGCGAAGAAGGACGCGTAAACTTATTTTCGCGGTCAATTATGTTTGCGGGTATAACCGTATGTAAATTCCCCAAAGAGATATGGGGAATGAGGTAAAGTGACAGCCCTTGACCAAGTATAAATCTATCATTACGCTTCTTCCTTCGCCGAAGTTTTTCTTAAGCGCCTTTTTTCGTAAAATTTTTTTGCGTGTTTTTTTAGCCGTCGAGACACTAGCGCGCCTTTATTCGTGTCTAGTGACTATATACATTTAGCACACAAAAAACGTGGTGTGAGCTTTTAACCAGGCCCACATGTAAGCATGTATTTCGACACGCTGAATCCGAATCTGAGGTCCGTTTGACTTCTACACCCTCAAAATTTCGAGTGAATTGCGAAAAACCGAAAAAATGGCAAAAGATTAGCATAGTTTGTAATTTGATAAAGCCTTCGGAGTAAATGGCGTGAAAAGTCGTAGCAGAAAATAAAATTCCGTCGTAGATTTTTATACATCGCTCATTTGCATACATATATATATTATGAAGTACATATCGATGGCTGAGTGGAAGATCGACCTATTTCGGCAGCCAGTCCGAAAACGTCCTATCGCAAAAAAATGTTTCAACAACGCTCTATCTTAGAAAACTTTTCAAGAACGCCCTTTCTCAGAATTTGGTTGAAGAACGTCCTAACCCAGCTGCCGATTCAAAAACGCCCTATGTCAGCTTATTTTCAAAGTATTTTCGTTTGAGATAGGGTGTTTATGGAACGAGTTCTTAGATAGGGCGTTTTTCAATAAAATTCTGAAATAGTGCGTTTTTGATTCAAATTCTGAAGTAGGGCGTTCTTGAAAAGTTTTCTGAGATAGGGCGTTTTCGAACTGGCAGCCGGGATAGCCATCGATATATAAAAGCAAGGTAGGTAAAAAGAAACCTTACGGTCAGGCTTGCCAAATGGCCGGGTCTAGGACCCTCCGGGCTTGGAGAAAAGTATGCGCGCTGCGGTTTTGCCATTGATTTCATCGAGATGCGGTTAAAAACTTTGAGATTATCCAATTTACTGGAATATGAAGTTCTTTTGTTTTTAATTTTCGGGTAATATAAAAAATAACATATTCTTTAAACACATACACTTGTTATGTAGTATAAATATGCATCGCTCTTCTAATACCATTTAAAATATTTTAACAACCTTGCCATTGTTAAAACTATTATCGATTCGCAACTCCATTTCAAGGAAAGATATCTGATTTGTGAATCTGCCTTTACATCCATCAATTCAATCACTTGGTATCCCTTTAGTTACGCAGTGGATAAAACTCTTTATTGCGTCTACGGAGTTCAGAGAATTGACGAATGTAATTGGTAAAATTCTGCTTATACCAGTAAGCAAAACTTTTTTTAAAGGTGTTTGATATAACGGCAAACAGTTGGACCCAAGCAAGAAACAGAATGAGGGTAAAACTGATATTGTCCCAATTTGACAAGCCTACTCACAGTGCTGACAAAGAGGCACACTACAACAAACCAGAAATGTTTTCGGATTTATGGGCAAAGAAACCTACCAAAATTTAAGGGGTCCTACCATCGTACCAACGAGAAAAAAATCTCCCAATTTTGGTAGGAAAAGCCCAAAACGGCAACCCTGTTTAGAACTCATATTTATGTAGATTACGATTCATGCAGGGAAGAAGGTAAAGTTGAGTATGTAGAAGAAGAAAGGGATAAAGGCAAAGATTAAAATGAAAGTAAAGAAACATAAATATAAAGACAAAGAGGAAGGAAAATTTAGATACCTAAATTAATAACAATGGTGGGAAAGAATAAGTAAATGAAGGAAGGAATGAAGATATAGATCAGGATAACGATAAAGATGAAAGACGAAGAAGAAGACGAAGATGAAGATGAAGTTGAAGATGAAGACGAAGATGAAGATGAAGATGAAGATGAAGACGAAGATGAAGATGAAGATGAAGATGAAGATGAAGATGAAGATGAAGA
>NW_023458562.1:9856916-9859226 GCF_013731165.1 Rhagoletis pomonella | reverse complement strand
ATGCAGGCAACTTGTGTAAATGTGAGTAATGCAGGTAGCCTATGTAAGCGTGGGAATATTCGTGTGTGGAGTTTAAATGTTAACGGCGTTAACTTGTATACGGCACAATGGCGTGATAAAGCAACTGTATAATGGCGTGACATATGTTTGTATGTTTACTGCGCCATTTTATGTAATTGTTGCGCATATATCAAACGATTTTCGGGAATATTGACAATAAGGTGGCTCGGGACGTGGGTTCAGCTGTCGACCAATCAAAAAGTCGCCGGGTGTGAGTGCCAAACTTCCGCTGGAATCGTCATATAGGGGAACGAGTGGGTCGAGTTTAAGCATGCTTCGATTCTAATGAGCAACGTACTTAGCTCATAAAAGCGTAGGGTCTGACGGCCGATAATCATATACAGGTGCTTCTTGGCTGAACGTACAGCTGCTTCCTATAATCCTCCGTGATGAGGTGCGGCTGTAGTGGTAAATTTCCACCTTTTACCAATTGATGCTACGTGTTGTTTTGCGTAAATATTTCCCAGTCTCGTAAATCTTCACGCATTTGTCGATCCTCGAGCTCCACAAACTGCATTCCATTGTCGCTATATAGTATGGAACATAGTCCCCGTCTGCTTATAAAGCGGTCAAATATATCGGTAAATGACTGAATGGACAAACTCTTCGCAAGCTCAATATGTACAGCCTTGGTGGCAATACAGATAAATATCGCACCATATGATATGACCAAAGTAGTGGATTGCTTTCCTCCAAGTCAAACGTTGAATTTGCCACAGTAGTCGAATCCGGTATGGGTGAAAGGTGGCGCCACCATCACCCGCGATTTAGGAAGGGACGCCATCTGCTGCTGCTGGGTGGCTTGAGAATGTCGCCGGCATACAGCACATTGGTGGATACATGACTTCACAAGTTGTCGGGCATGTATAATCGAAAATTTCGATCGCACGTAGTAAAGCATCTCCTGTATCCCGCCATGCACACATCGTCGGTGAGCATCGATAACTAGTAATTTTGCCAAAGCGCATTTCTTGGCAAGAATTATTGGATGCTTCTGATCAGCTGGCAATTCTACATTAGCTAAACGTCCACCGACTCGTAGGGTACCTCATTCGTCTAAAATAGGGTCCAGCGGGAGCAGTTTTCTCGACGCGCCAACGCTGGAATGAGTCTTGAGTACATTAATTTCAGTTTGGTAGAAATTACCTTGACTTTGACGTATGTGAATGTTCAATGCCCATTCCTTCTCCTCTGCTGTAGCCACCTCGTTTGAGCGAAGCTCCCGAAAGGAGTGAATTAGGCGTCGAATGGGCGCGGTCGTATTGAGTAGCGCTTCCAGTCGGCTAAATTTTTCTATCAAAGGAATTCGCTGTGTTCCAAATAACGGCATTAATAATCGCGCCTCGACTCCCACGCCAAGAAAGGTATTAAGTGCACGGCTCTAAATGATGAAGACTTGTTGTTCGTCGTTGTCAAGTCAGGGAGTTCTGATAACGCCTTCTCGACCTGATGAAAAAGGGTTGGGTCACCCCACCAAAGTAGATTATTTTATATTTCCGAAGCAGGTATTCAACGACTCACACAGTCGGTGGGATTAAATTCGGATATAATGTGGCGTCAGGTATCGGAGTATGATTTCGATTGTATGTATGCTACGCGGTTAGCTACAAACTGTTTCAATGAAGCCGGCTGCCGACGAATCAGTGAAGGACAATCGTGGAGTCACTCCATAAGTTATATGTAGCATCCTCCAAACGAAGAGCGCGGCGTACATTATACATGAGTGTGGTTAGAAGTTGTGCGGCAGATAGCTCCAGACGGGGAATAGTAGTTTCCTTCAGCGGTGCAACCTTTGTCTTGGCTGCCACTAGGGTGAAATGCGACTCCCCGTTGAGATCACTGCACTCTATGTAAACAACTGCGGCACAAACTTTGGTGCTCGCATCACAAAACCCGTGCAACGTTGGTATTGACGTTTCTGAAATGCATAGCCAACGTGGTATTCTAACTCGTTCGATGAGACTATCTCGAAATTTCAGCCAAATTTCAGATAGCCCAGATGGCAAAGGGGAGTCCCAACTTAGTTTGGCCACCCAAAGCCTTTGAACCAGCATTTTCGCTGTCACAACAACCGGGGCCAACAACCCCACTGGATCGTATAGCCTGGCAATGTCACTTAAGACCGTTAGTTTAGTAGGACTGCTATCAACTTTACTTACCTTAACCTTAAAAAACAAAAGATCGGTGATGGGATTCCAAAACGGGCCTAGTACCGTAGTGTTAGAATCGCCCAAGTTCCTCTCCACATTC
>NW_023458562.1:9851574-9856816 GCF_013731165.1 Rhagoletis pomonella | reverse complement strand
ATTCGAGTTCCACTTTGCTAACTCAAATTTACCTTGCCGGAGAATGTCACCAACGTCGCGCGCGCGATTGATAACCAGTTCTGCAGTGTGAACACTGTCTAAGTAGTCGTCGACATAGAAGCTTTGGAGAATGCCGTCTCGTGCTGCGGCTCCCCGGCTGACGTCGGCGATAACTCCCCAATTTTCAAGAGCACATTGCTTCAATGTCCGAATGGCGTTGAAAGGCCCACTTGCCATACCGTATGTTACAGTTTTGAAGGTGCGCAAGTGTTCATGCAGGGATTTTCTCCAAAGAAGCTGCTGCCACCTTCGATGTTAGGGCTACAGCATAGCGACGGAAGCTGTGAAGGATGTCAAATAAATTATCTTGCAGTGGTGGCCCAGAAAATTGCGTGTCGTTCAAAGACACACCGGTTGATATTTTTGCTGAAGCATTGAACACTACACGGAATTTAGTCGTAACCGCGTGATGTGGTATGTAAAAGCATTGACTCGGATCTTCATCGGTGATATCAACAGCCTCGATGTGCCCTAGGTCCTCGTACTCGTGTATAAACCGAATATAATTCTCCCTCATTGTTGAGTCGATTTCTAGTCTTCTTTCGAGTTGAAAAAATTGTCGCAGGGCAGCTGGGTGTGACCTTCCAAGCGCGATGCATCGAGACGGAACGGTATCTCTATACAGCATCGACCATCTGAACATCGCGTGACAGTCTTCACAAACGTCTATTTCGGACATTGTTTCAATAGATGGCTCTTCGATCTCCCAGAACCGCTGTAAAAGTTGTGTATAGTGTTATCGTCATTGCCGACGTCCGCTACCAATGAGAGGAGTGGCGACGCGGATGTATTAGCTGCTGTTGGACCAAGTACGATCCAACCTAAACGCGTATTCAATGCACATGGTTCGTTCTGGGCTCCAATATATAACAATAATATATATAACGATGACGGCCAGATGTCCGCTCCAAGGAGTAAATTTACCGGCCCTGGAAGACCAAATGTTGGATCAGCTAATGGAAGATCACGTAAATGCTGGTAGCCTTCTTCATCGATAGCAGCGGCAGGAGTCTCCGGTGTAATTGAATCATTCACATAGCTACTAACGTTGATTCGGAACCCCTTATCTACACAGGATTGCATGGTAGCCTCGACAACGTCCTTAGTACGCGTTGAAGAACTTTTATCCATGCCTTGCACTCGATATTCACAGGGAATTCTAGGTAGATTGAGCGCCGATAATAACGATTCACTAATGAAGCTGACCTGAGACTCGTTATCGCAAAGTGCACGGCATTCTCGCGTAAGTCCGTTATAATCACATACAAGCACCTTGGCCATTGCTAAGAGGAGGTCGCACTGCAGGAAAAGCGACTGGACCTCGTACGTTTGTCATTGTTGTCGAGGAAGCACTCGAGGAGCAACCGTGGAGGATGTGGCTGCTGCGCTATTAGGGCTAATGGCAGAAGTTGAGGTAGTGGTTTGGGGTCTCGAAACCTCTTGCTGCGGCTTTTTGCATAACAATTTGTTATGCTTCTGCTGACAGTTTGCGCACATACCCGATTGACACTCCCGAGTACTGTTACCGGCCTTAAGACAGTTAAAGCATAACGCGGCTTTCCTTGCTAACTCCCATCGTATTTCCACGGACATGCTCCGAAATATTTGGCACTTGATGACGCGATGGACATCTGAACAGGATGGGCAGCGACCTGGTGATGCAACTGAGCCGACGAGTTTAGTAGACGTTGCAGACACATGTGCTTTTAGTGATTGCGGTGTTCCTCGTCCCTCTGTGGGCTGGGTACTGACAGTTACACACTTTGGCAAGTTAGCTGCTCGTCGTTCAATAAAACTCATCAGATCTTCTAACTTCGGAATAGCATTGGTCTTTAAACTCATTCCCCATTCAGTTCGGGTCACAGTAGGAAGCCTAGGCAATATTACTGGTATAGCTATAGCATCCCAATGCCTAACGGGCACATCCATTACCTCTAGCGCTCGAAACGAATTACGTACGCAATCTAAAATGTTATTTAGTGTCGAACAGGACTCCAGCGGCTGGTTTGGTAGATCTAGCACCCGTTGAACGTGGGTCTCTGATAAGGTGCGACGATTGTCGTAACGTCGTTTTAGTTCGGTCCATACTTCTTCGTGCCCGCCGGTGTATAACCCACCAATAAGGAGTACCTTCTCCGCCTTCAAGTATTGTCGCAGCTTACCAAGCTTATAGGTGGGATCGAAGCCATGTCGATTTTGCACGAGCGTTTCGAACATGTCTTTGAAAACAAGCCAATTTGTGGGTTGGCCATCGAAACTAGGGATCGATACCGGATCCAGACGCATATCCGAAGCGCGACTATACACCAGGTTTGAAACCTTTGCGGGTTGTGACATTTTCCGTTTCAATTTAATGCAGATTTTATTAAAAGTGGCCTTTGTGGTATAGAGTAAATCATCGTGACCTGCGATTTCACCTTCTTGTGCGTTCGATACCACTTGTGACCAAATTCGCAAAATTGATGTACGTGATGAAGTGCGCAGATTTAATGCCGACATTTCTTAACTCATTGAAGCAATACCGATCGCGAGATATGAATTCATTCCTCATAGGAGACACCAAAAATGTTTAGGAACTCGCTAAACACTCAGAAAAACGCAATTCGCTTGAATTAAATATTTATTGGGCGACCACAAGGTGCGCATAACAACTTTTAAAAAAATATAAATCACAACTCCCAAACCTGAGCTTAGCGTAGCAGTATATAAAGAGAATTGACAATATCATAGGTAGATGTTTGTGTATACGGCACAATGGCGTTATCCAGCAACTTTATAATGGCCGGACATACATATGTATATATGTTGACTGCGACAGATGCCCAATTATCAGTGATGCCAGATGATAATCTTTAACAGTATGTCTTCCATTCTCTTTGTATTTTTTAATAAGCAATATTAAAAAAGGAAATATTTACGCCTGCGCCGCTATTTTTTACAATACCAATTAATTAAATTTAAAAAAAATGAAAATTTCTAATAAAAAATCGCTCGATTTTTTCATTACAAATTTTCGTCTGTGGCGCTATTTAAAAAACATAAAAAAGGAAAAATCGCGCAATCTTTTATTACAAATTTTCGCCTTTAACGCCATGTTTCTTATAATAAAAGAAAATATTTTATAAAAACTAAAAATTGGAAGCAAAAATTCTGCGATATTACTTTTTACATTATTTAAATCGTTAAAATTAACAAAAATAGCATATTAAGTAAAAGAAGATGGTCATGTGGATTAAAAGTGTTTGTTAGAGTTGTCCATTGGTAGTCTTCAATGTGACGTTGCGGACGATTCCGTCGTTCCCAGGATGCACGGTCATTACGCGACCCATACGCCAATGAGTGGGGGGCCAGTTCTCGTTCTTCACTAACACAATATCGTTGACTGGGATATCTGGTGCTCGCTCCTGCCACTTATTACGCCTCTGGAGAGTGGTCAGGTACTCCTCACTCCACCGCTTCCAGAACTCCTGGTGGACTTTCCGTGCCCATTGCCACTGCTTTAAACGGTTGGTTGGGATGTCGCGGACATCCGGCTCAGGCACCGCCAGGAGTGGAGCGCCTATCAGAAAGTCACCCGGCGTTAATGCAATCTTCTCCTGCGGGTCGTTATACAGCGGGGTGTTAGGACGCGAGTTCAGGCATGCCTCGATGCGCACAGCCAGATTCTTCAATTGACTGTACCACATAGTCTGCGCGCCCACGCAGCGGACCAAATGATGTTTGGCACTCTTGACCGCCGCCTTCCAGAGGCCACCTTGGTGCGGAGCACCGGGTGTGATGAAGTGCCAATGAGGGTCCATGCTGGCCAATGCCCGGTGATTGCTTTCGCTGTGCCTCGCCACGAAGTTCTCCTAGAGGAGACGGTTAGCACCAACGAACGCGGTGCCATTATCGCTATATAGGTCACGGCAAGGGCAACGACGGCTGACGAAGCGAGTGAAGGCGTCGAGGAAAGCTTGCGCCGATAAGTCGTCCACCACTTCTATATGGACGGCTTTTGTAACCATGCAGATGAAGATTGCGAGATACGTCTTTACGAGAGTGCGAGAACGCTTAGTTCCGATTCACAGCGTAAATGGGCTACAGTAGTCGACTCCCGACGAAGCAAATGGTCGTGCAGGCTTGACTCTCTGCCCGGGTAATGGAGCCATTTGCTGCTTGAACAGCAGTCCTCGATGGCGACGACACACTCCGCATTTATGAACAAAACTCTTGACGGCTTGCCTCGCATGCAGAATCCAAAACTTGCGGCGAAGGGTATGTAGCATTAGCTGCGCCCCTCCATGGAGCGTAGTCTCGTGGGCTTGTTTTATTAAAAGCTTAACGAGCGGGGTAGACTTCGGAAGAATCAATGGAAATCGCTGGTCATGTCCCAACTCTGCGTTTTCGTTGCGCCCTCCGACGCGCAGGATGTGGTTCTTATCTAGGAATGGATTTAGTGAGAGCAATCGCGTGGAAGATTACAAACCCGAACGGCTTCCAGCTGCTTAATCTCAACCATGAAGTGCGTCTGTTGGTCAAGACGGATCAGTACTTCCAAGGCGTCGTCCATTTCCCGAGCTCCTATGACCGCTTGACGGAAAGGTCGGCGTATCTGCAACCAACGTAAAATAATAGCTACCGTGCGCAGTAATCGCTGAATCGAGCTAAAGCGTTCTACTAACAACATGACCAGCCCATCTGGTCTCCGAGTCTCCAGTGGCTGGTAAAGAAGTGCGCTGGTAAAGCTGGAAACTATTCGGGCCTCTGCACAGAGCGCCTTAGATTCGTCGTGGCTAAGGGGGATCTCTTGGCTACCTGGGTACGCGTCTGTACCATCAGGTCCATGCCACCAAAGCGGTTGGCTCATCAGCTCCGCGGGTTATATGCCTCGGCTAGCACAATCGGCAGGGTTCATTGCTGAGCGGACGTGATGCAACCTATCTGCGGAAGTCAGCTCCTGGATCCTGCGGATCCGATTCGAGAGAAATGGTTTCAATGTGGTATGTTGCTTTTTCAGCCAGCATAAAACGATCGCAGAGTCCGACCATAAGAAATATGAGGCTTCAACCAAACTCAAAGCTGCACGTACATTTCGAAGAGTCTCGGCCAACAATAGCGCTGCCGAAAGCTCCAGGCGTGGTATGGTAGCGCCCTTCAGTGGAGCCACCTTGGTTCGCGCGGTAAGGAGTGAGAAACGCAC
>NW_023458562.1:9850352-9851474 GCF_013731165.1 Rhagoletis pomonella | reverse complement strand
AGTGAAGGCGTCGAGGAAAGCTTGCGCCGATAAGTCGTCCACCACTTCTATATGGACGGCTTTAGTAACATGCAGATGAAGATTGCGAGATACGTCTTTACGAGAGTGCGAGAGCGCTTAGTTCCGATTCGCAGCGTAAACGGGCCGCAGTAGTCGACTCCCGACGAAACAAATGGTCGTGCAGGCTTGACTCTCTGCCCGGGTAATGGAGCCATTTGCTGCTTGAACATCAGTCCTCGATGAAGACGACACACTACGCATTTATGAACAAAACTCTTGACGGCTTGGCTCGCATGCGGAATCCAAAACTTGCGGCGAAGGGAATGTAGCATTAGCTGCGCCCCTCCATGGAGCGTAGTCTCTTGGGCTTGTTTTATTAAAAGCTTAACGAGCGGGGTAGACTTCGGAAGAATCAATGGAAATTGCTGGTCATGTCCTAACTCTGCGTTTTCGATCCGCCCTCCGACGCGCAGGATGTGGTTCTTATCTTGGAATGGATTTAGTGAGAGCAATCGCGTGGAAGATGACAAACCTGAACCGGCTTCCAGCTGCTTAATCTCGACCATGAAGTGCGTCTGTTGGTCAAGACGGATCAGTACTTCCAAGGCGTCGTCCATTTCCCGAGCTCCTATAACCGCTTGACGGAAATGTCGGCGTCTCTGCAACCAACGTAGAATAATAGCTACTGTGCGCAGTAATCGCTCAATCGAGCTAAAGCGTTCTGCTAATAACATGACCTGCCCATCTGGTCTCCGAGTCTCCAGTGGCTCGTGAAGAAGTGCGCTGGTAAAGCTCGAAACGATTCGCGCCTCTGAACTGAGCGCCTTAGATTCGTCGTGGCTGAGGGGGATCTCTTCGCTACCTAGGTACGCGTCTGTACCATCAGGTCCATGCCACCAAAGCGGGTGGCTCATCAGCTCCTCGAGTGATATGCCTCGGCTAGCACAATCGGCAGGGTTCATTGCTGAGCGGACGTGATGCCATCTATCTGCGGAAGTCAACTCCTGGATCCTTCGGACCAGATTCGAGACAAATGGTTTCAATGTGGTATGTTGTTTCTTCAACCAGCATAAACCGATCGCAGAGTCCGACCATAAGAAGTATGGGGCTTCAACCAAACTC
>NW_023458562.1:9848115-9850252 GCF_013731165.1 Rhagoletis pomonella | reverse complement strand
AGTTTGGTACACCTGGAAGTATTGAGGTTCTAATCGGCGCGGACGTGAGGGGGAGAGTTGTAGAGTGCAAAGTCATCGGTGGAAGACCAGACGAGCCCTTCGCCCAGCTTACCCGTCTTGGTTGGGTAGTATTCGGCCCGGTGTCATCGGCGTCCATATCGAACTTGTCCTCGCTCACACTCAGCGCGTTGCTAGGTGAGGTTCGTCAGAGGTTCGTCTGGAAGATCTGGTCCGGAACTTTTGGAAGATGGGGGAAGCTCCGGCTACTGAAGAGTCGCATGATGACGAGTGCGGTCAGATATTTGAAACTACGCATGGCCGTACCCCCGATGGCCGTTATGTAGTGCAACGTTCTTTGCGGCGCAATGTCCCAGAACTTGGTGACTCCTATGCATTCGCTGCGCGACAGTACTATTGGCTCGAACGACGTCTGATTGCGGATCCTACTCTAACGGAAAAATACGTGAGCTTTATGAGGGAATATGCGGAGCTTGGTCATATGGAGCGAGTGGAGCCACCACACAATCATAGCGGTTGCTACTACATCCCACATCATGCGGTCGATATGAAGTTTCGAGTGGTGTTTAATGCTTCGGCGCCGACTACTACGGGCATGTAACTCAACGACATCCAGCTGGTGGGCCCAACGCTTAAAGACCCGCTGATCAACATACTTTTCCGCTTTCGGCGTTATCGAGTGGCGGTAGCTGGGGACATTGAAAAGATGTTCCGGCAGGTCCTGGTTGCAACAGCGCATCGAGATTACCAGCGAATAATATGGCGTAAATCCCCCTCGGACGAGCTTGTAGTATACCGGCTGAAAACCGTCACTTATGGCATGACATGTAGTCCATACAACGCAGTACGTGCGTTGTAACAATGCGCGCATGACAATTACCATGCAGTTCCTGATGAGCACCAAGCGAATGAAGCCCGAGAAGCAATTTTGAATGCATTCTACGTCGATGACTTCTTGACAAGCTGCGAGGACGCTACCAAGGCCGTTGAGCTGGCCAAGAATGTAGAGGCAGTTCTGGCTGCTGGGCAGTTTAAACTTCGGAAATGGAACTCAAATGACAGTCAGGTATTGTTGTGTTTATCCAGTAATCCGTCTCTCCCTAGGTATGCATTCAATTCGTCTGTGGCCGCGGTATTGTGTTTGATATGGGACCCCGTGGCTGACCAGGTGTTCTTTCAAGTCGACCTTAGCCAGTCCAGTTAGGCTCCTACGAAGCGACTCGTGCTCAGTGAAGTGGCTCGGTTGTTCGACCCTACAGGGGTGTTATCCTCAGCTGTCATAACTGAAAAGATTTTTATCCAAAAGATGTGGGCTGCCGGTCTGTCATGGGACTCGCCATTACCTGACGATCTTCGTGATGAATGGCTCAATTACCGCTCCAAGCTGGGAGTCCTTAGTAAAACCCGCATTGGCCGATAGTTGGGTATGGTGCCACATGCTCCGACAACATTGCATGGCTTTTGTGATGCCAGTTCACATGCTTACGCGGCCGTTATTTACACGGGCACAGCCGACGCTGATGGCACTGTGCGTTTCTCACTCCTTACCGCGCGAACCAAGGTGGCTCCACTGAAGGGCGCTACCACGCCTGGAGCTTTCGGCAGCGCTGTTGTTGGCCGACACTCTTCGAAATGTACCTGAAGTCTTGAGTTTGTTTGTATCCCATGCTTCTTATGGTCGGACTCTGCGATCGTTTTATGCTGGCTGAAGAAGCAACATACCACATTGAAACCATTAGTCTCGAATCGGCCCCGAAGGATCCAGGAGTTGACTTCCGCAGATAGGTGGCATCACGTCCGCTCAGCAATGAAGCCTGCCGATTGTGCTAGCCGAGGCACATCACCCGAGGAGCTGATGAGCCACCCGCTTTGGTGGATACAGACGCGTATCCAGGTAGCCAAGAGATCCCCCTCAGCCACCACGAATCTAAGGCGCTCTGTTCAGAGGCGCGAATCGTTTCGAGCTTTACCAGCACACTTCTTTACCAGCCACTGGAGACTCGGAGACCAGATGGGCAGGTAATGTTGTTAGCAGAATGCTTTAGCGGTTACTGCGCACGGTAGCTATTATCCTACGTTGGTTGCAGAGACGCCGACATTTCCGTCAAGCGGTCATAGG
>NW_023458562.1:9846479-9848015 GCF_013731165.1 Rhagoletis pomonella | reverse complement strand
CGTCGGCTGTGCCCGTGTAAATAACGGCCGCGTAAGCATGTGAACTGTCATCCCAAAAGCGATGCAATGTTGTCGGAGCATGTGGCACTATACCCAACCATCGGCCAATTCGGATTTTACTAAGGACTCCCAGCTTGGAGCGGTAATTGAGCCATTCATCACGAAGATCGTCAGGTAACGGCGAGTCCCATGACAGACCGACAGCCCACATCTTTTGGATAAAAATCTTCCCTGTTATGACAACTGGGGATAACACCCCTGTAGGATCGAACAACCGAGCCACTTCACTGAGCACGCGTCGCTTCGTAGGAGCCGGACTGGACTGGCTAAGGTCGACTTGAAAGAACAGCTGGTCAGCCACGGGGTCCCATCTCAAACCCAATACCGCGGCCACAGACGAATTGAATGCATACCTAGGGAGAGACGGATTACTGGATAAACACAACAATACCTGACTGTCATTTGAGTTCCATTTCCGAAGTTTAAACTGCCCAGCAGCCAGAACTGCCTCAACATTCTTGGCCAGCTCAACGGCCTTGGTAGCGTCCTCGCAGCTTTTCAAGAAGCTATCGACGTAGAATGCATTCAAAATTGCTTCTCGGGCTTCAGTCGCTTGGTGCTCATCAGGAACTGCGTGGTAATTGTCATGTGCGCATTGTTGCAATGCACGTACTGCGTTGTATGGACTACATGCCATGCCATAAGTGACGGTTTTCAGCCGGTATACTGCCAGCTCGTCCGAGGGGGATTCGCGCCATATTATTCGCTGGTAATCTTGATGCGTTGTCGCACCCAGGACCTGCCGGAACATCTTTTCAATGTCCCCAGTTACCGCCACTAGATAACGCCGAAAGCGGAAAAGTATGTTGATCAGCGGGTCTTGAAGCGTTGCGCCCACCAGCTGGATGTCGTTGAGTGACACGCCCGTAGTAGTCGGCGCCGAAGCATTAAACACCACTCGAAACTTCACAGCGACCGCATGATGTGGGATGTAGTAGCAACATATTTTTCCCTTAGAGAAGGATCCGCAATCAGACGTCGTTCGAGCCAATAGAATTGTCGTGCAGCGTATGCATAGGAGTCACCAAGTTCTGGGACATTGCGCCGCAAAGAAAGTTGCACTACATAACGGCCATCGGGGGTACGGCCATGCGTAGTTTCAAATATCTGACCGCACTCGTCATCATGCAACTCTTCAGTAGCCGGTGCTTCCTCCATCTTCCAAAAGTTCCGGACCAGATCTTCCGGACGAACCTTTTCTTCACCTAGCAACGCGCTGAGTGTGAGCGAGGACAAGTTCGATGTGGACGCCGATGTCACCAGGCCGAATACTACCCAACCAAGAAGGGTACGCTGGGCGAAGGGCTCATCTAGTCTTCCACCGATGACTTCGCCCTCTACAACGCTCCCCCACGTCCGCGCCAATTAGAACCTCAATACTTCCTGGTGTACCAAACTCACTATCTGCATAATGTAGTCCTTTCAAGTGTGGCCACTGGGTGACGTCAACCTTAACTGCAGGAGTCAGCGAAGTGA
>NW_023458562.1:9820106-9846379 GCF_013731165.1 Rhagoletis pomonella | reverse complement strand
GAAGATGAAGATGAAGATGAAGATGAAGATGAAGACGAAGATGAAGATGAAGGGTCTATACGAAAAAAAATTCAAAAACAATAACTTACTTGCTAAAAAATTGTTTATTATAACTTAAAATTATTGTAAATATATAAATATTGTAAATATGTTCTACAAAAACATATAAAAAGAAGTTCACAAAAGCTGATATAAAACCATTCGTCCATTTAAATAGTTAACTTTTTACTGCGAATGCTTCTTTTACGAGGAGGAAGCATCGGAAGCCTAACCCATTCAGTGTTGGACTTTAACACAAACTAATCTTCCTACCGTCATGGAGCGTTCCCTTCCCGGTACCATTGTCAAGGATTTCGTCGGGATTATAACACTGTGTGACTGATAAGGTAGTAGATCTATTCCCTTCTTTTTCTTCTTATTTGGGGCTGTAAAGCCAAGCAAAGCACGCCAGTCATTTCTCTTCTGTGCCAACTTACGCCCATTGGAAATGCCTAGTGAAGCCATAATACTTTCAAAGCTGAAGCGCCGGTGTCCATTCGAACTACATGATCAATACAGTGGGCTCCACTGTTTTTTTAATTCGCTACACTATGTCAATGTCGTTGTAAAGCTCATACAGCTCATCGATCCATCGTCTACGGTACTCGCCGTGGCCAATGCGTAAAGGCCCATAAATCTTCCGCAAAATCATTCTCTCGAATACTCCAAGAGCCACCTCATCGGATGTTGTCATTGTCCATGCTTCTGCGCCATATACCAGCACGGGCATGAGGAGTGACTTATAGAGTATGGTTTTTTTTACGTCGGGAGAGGACTTTACTCCTGAATTGCCTACTCAGTCGAAAGTAGTACTTGTTGGCAAGAGTGATTCTGCGTTGGATTTCCATGCTAACATTATTATCGGTGTTGATGATGTTCCGATGGCCTCTATTAATCGGTGTGATCCCCTAGTTTTGCCGGAAGATGCATACCATCCTGCTCTTGAGTTAAGCTACGAAATCATAAATGAAATACATAATAATAAGTCAAGTTCAAGTACTAGATATGTTTTTGCGAAAGCAAATTTCAGGAAAATTAACAAAGAACTTTCAAAGTTATCTTGGCCAATATATAGAGATGACGTGGAGCGTAGCGTTGAGCACTTTAATGATACTGTTTTCAATTTGTTTCGAAAGTATGTGCCAATACGTAATATTGTTCATGAAGAACCAATACAATTATGGTTCACTAAAGGGCTTAAAAAATTTAAAAATAAAAAGTCGCACTCTTTTAAACTGTATAAAAGAATGGGCTTACACAGTGTTTACCTAAGGTACTCAGTTTTGCGCCATAGCTACTTTGCATTAAATAAGAAATGTTATAATTCATATTTATGTACAATTAAGAAGAATTTAATTAACAATCCTAAATCATTTTATGGTTTCGTAAATTCAAAGCGTAAGGCACATGGTTTTCCGTCCGCTATGCATTATCGCAACACTGCATCTAGCGACAGCCAACTCATTGCCAACATGTTTGCTCGGTTCTTTAGGTCCAATTATTCTGTAGACTTCCCTATAAGGGGAGACTATCCGCACGAGCTTTGTCCAATCTACTCTGCTTATATTCCAGTAATATCTTCCGATGAAGTTTTACACTCTTTAAAAACCTTAAAAGCGTCATTTAGGCCTGGACCTGATCATATTCCGACCTGTTTTATTAAAAACTGCGCTGAGAACATCTGCGAACCTTTAACAACTCTATTCAATTTGTCACTTAAACATGGCGTTTTTCCGTCAGCCTGGAAGGAGTCTTTCATAATACCACTTCACAAAAACGGCAGCAGGTCGTCTATAGAAAACTATCGAGGCATAGCGAAACTCTCCGCTATCCCCAAATTATTCGAAGCAATTATTGTTAACCAGCTGACATATTCTATATCTTCTTCAATTACACAATCTCAACACGGGTTTTCTAAAGGAAAATCTACTATGACTAATTTATTGGAGTTTACAACTCATGTCTCAAACGGTTTTAGAGAAAATGCTCATACCGACGTAATTTGCACCGATTTCAGTAAAGCTTTTGACAAAGTATGTCACTCGTTATTCATCCGTAAACTCGACCTAATCGGCTTTCAGCCCAGTCTTCTTCAATGGATCTCATCTTACCTCTCTGATAGAACACAAAGAGTTATTGTTAATAATTGTTCTTCCAACATCATTAAAGTTTCTTCAGGAGTTCCTCAGGGAAGCCACCTTGGTCCGATTCTGTTCCTGATATTCATTAATGATATTTCTTCTATAATAAAACATTCAAAAATTTTAATGTATGCCGATGATTTGAAACTTTTTAAAACATTGTCCTCTATCGAAGAAAGGTCTTTGTTACAAGCGGATCTGAACAACGTGGTTAGTTGGTGTAATACAAACTATATGCCACAAAACCTTCAAAAATGTAAAGTTATGTGTTTCTCTCGGAGGGCTGTTCAACCAGCTGTTTATTCAATATCAAATTATAATCTGGAGCAGGTATCCAATTTTGTCGATCTCGGTATCACAATGGATTCCAAACTCAATTTCAACCATCATATTAATGTTACAGTCAATAAAGCCAAAGGCGTTTTTGCATTTGTAAGGCGATGGTCAAAAGAGTTCAAAGATCCTTATGTTACAAAAGCTCTTTTTACCAGTTTAGTTAGACCTATACTAGAATACGGATCTATTGTTTGGAATCCCCGCTACCAAGTTCATTCAGAAAGGATTGAATCAATTCAAAAACAATTCTTGCTTTTTGCATTGCGTAATTTTAACTGGGATTCAGATTACAATCTCCCCCCTTACACAAGTCGTCTAAAGCTCATAAATTTGCCTACACTCGCAAGTCGTAGAGAAATGCTGGGTATAATATTTATCGTAAAATTAATGACAGGCTTGATTAATAGCCCGGCCCTCCTGGCTGAGGTAAATTTTAATGTTCCTTCTCGAGTGTCAAGACACTTTCGACCTCTACTTTTAAAGCCATGCAAAACTAATTTTGAACTAAACGAATCATTCCGTGGTTTATGTCAAGATTTTAACTGTCATTCCAGCACGTTTGACGTATCGGACTCGATTTTTACTATAAATAAAACTATTATTTCCACTCTCAATAATTGAAATACTATCTTTAGCATATCCAATCAGCTGATGAATTTGATTCTGTAGCTGAATAGTTTTAGATCTCGACACTTAACAAACTCCTGTTTCCACTACTCGGCACGAAAAAACTAAAAAAAAAAAAAAAGTTCCGTACGTCATGCGGACTGCGCCCCTCGTGTCGGTTGGGCGGGAATGGAGGGTAAAAAGCCGTTGGGATTAATTAATGCTGGTTCCCAAGTAAACAAAATTCTCTTCTTTCTCGAAATTGTAACTGTCAACAGTGACGTGGTTGCCAAGGCGCGAATGTGCTCATTGTTTGTTTGATGACAGGAGATACTTAGTCTTGTCCTCGTTTACCACCAGACCTATTCGCTTTGCTTCTTTGTTCAACTTAGAAAAGGCAGAACAAACTTCGCGGTTTTCTTACTGATGATGTCAGTGTCATCCGTATAAGCCAGCAACTGCATGCGCTTGTAGTAAATTGTTCCTGAGCGGTTCAGTTCTGCAGCTCCTATTATCTTCTCCAACATCAGATTAAAGAAGTCACATGAAAGGGAGTCGCCCTGTCTGAAACCCCGTTTGGTGGCGGACGGCGCGGAGAGGTCTTTTCCAATTCTAGCGGAGATGGTGGTATTGCTCAACGTCATTTTACACAGCCCTATGAGTTTTGAAAGGATGCCAAATTCAGTCATAACGGCGTATAGGCAACTCTTTTTAGTGCTGTCGAAAGCGGCTTTAATTAAAGTCGGCAAATAGGTGGTGAGTGTCGATCCTTTTCTCGTTTGTCTTTTCCAAGATTTAGGGAATTGTGAATACCTGGTCTATGGTCGATTTGTCAGGACTAATGCCAGACTGATAAGGCCAAATCAGTTCATTGACGGTGGTATTCAGTCTTTCACACAATATATTTGATAAGACCTGGCAACCTATGCGTAGAAGGCTGATTACGCGGTAATTGGCACGCATGGCGGGGTCGCCTTTCTTGTGGATTAGACATAGCGCACTTGAATTCCAGTCGTCGGGCATGCACCTTATTAGCTCTTTGCCATTGTAATTTAATACCTCAGCTGACAGGCTCTCACCTCAAGCAGCTTTGTTGCTTTCCATCAGCATAATCGCTATTCGTACCTCGTCATGGTCAGGCGGTGGAACGTTGACTCCATCGTCATCGACTGGGGACTCGGGTTCGTCTTCTCCACTTCTTTCAGTGCTTTTGTCATTCAAAACGGTCGAAAAGTGTTCCCTTCATAATTTGAGTACGTTCTGGACATCGATCCCTAAGTCACCATGGTTGTTCCTACAGGAGTCTTGAAACCTTCCGTAAGTCACTCAACTTTCTGCTAAAAATGTGTTCTTTTCTCTCGGCCAGCATTTCATGTATTTTTCTCTGCAGCTTCTTGACACTCCTCATCGTACCAGTAATGAGCAGGAAATGTGCTTCCACTATTCGCGTATGTCGGTTTGTTGAAGAGTGCTCTCTCACAGCAGGTGTGAGAGTCGAGTGGTGAATCATTTGGCTGTCTGTTTTGATTGCAGCTTTTCGACGTTGAACTTTCCTTGCATTATTGGGGGCCCTTTTTTTTGCTGAACCATGGTGGGGTCGTATATTGGCTGCATCAATATAGTGGTGCGAGTCGATGTTTGGTCCACAGAGTGTACGTATGTACATCTAAAACACTGGAAGGATGCCTTCCGTCTATCGCAACGTGGTCGATTTGGTTTCTCTTTTTTGGTCTGGAGGCACCCATGTAGCTTGATGGATCTTTTTATGCTAGAACCCAGTACTACATACTGGGCCCCAATGATTTCGATCAGTCTCAGCCCGCCGTTTCTATGTGGAGGCTGAATTTTCCGACACTAGCACCAAAGATTCGTTGCCCACCTTGGCATTTAAATCACCAAGCACGATTTGTATACGTGTCGGGAGTAACGCTGATATGTACGCTCTAAGCTAAGAGATCCTTGCACTTGTTCGTCCACTAGGTTGAACGCCGATCTCTCTCCCACCATAAATCCACCGCCGACTTGCGCTCCTTTACGTGGCGACTGTAGCAGACGTCGCAAGGCTCCACGCTTACCTTTCTCGTCCCGTCCATCGCATTTCATGGATGGCGGTGACTTCAGCCTTTATTTTCCCAAGGACATCAACCAGTCGGGCAGAAGCACCTTCCCGATTAAGGGTTCAGATATTCCAGGTGCAAACCCTCAAATCATAGTCCTCCCTATGTTTGCCGTGATCGTCATCAAAAGAAGGGGGTGTGTTTTTTTTAATTAGGTAGGGTTTTAACGTGGCGGAACACAAACCCAGCGCACGCGGGGTGTTACGCCCTCCCACTTTAGCTCGCTCCCAAACTAGTGTTCGGTCGCTACCCAGAGGATTTATAGATATAAACATCCGGACGTAGTGAGCTGCGATTTGAACCGGAATTTTGTAAGGTAAACTAACAATTTATAATCGTAATTGCAACGAAATATCTTCTCTTTAATTATATGCATATGTGTGTATAAATATGAGGACGTATTGAACATTTTGAGTATATAGATTTTTTATGCTGGTATATTCATGTACGCTAAATATATTACTTGATTTTGTTTTGTCTCACCGTGTAATAAAAAAAAATTAAGTATATTTAAATCATTAGTTAAACTTAACTACAGAAAATTCAGAGTGAATTCTGTGTTATTAGCAGCCTCTAATATGCTTTTTTTATTATAGAAATTTATGTGCGCTGTTCACCAAACCGGTCTATAGTTTTATCAATAATCTCAGTTTCGTCCTGTGATGCGAAACTTTCGATGTACGCTTAGAAGACACAAACCTAAAGACAAAGTAATAAACAATTAAACTATAAATTTATTTATAGTTTACCGTTCAATCCATTTTCGCTCATTGTCGACTGCAGCCAGGTTTTTACCCTTTTTAAATGGAAGTGCTTTGAAGTTAGAGAGAACAACTTGATACAGAACCGGATGATCCACATATCCACTTTTTAAATTAATTTACTAATTATTTTGTTAGCATTGAGTGTACAATTTGTTATAATATATATATATAGGAAAAAACTTGAAAGTTAATGGGAGGGGGCGAAATTATCGAGCAAGCATACAATTTTTGAATATCTAGGCAAAAATTTGGAAGTTAGGGGAGGCTTGGGCCCCCAGCCCCTACATGGCTACGCCCATGTATATGTGATGGTTGGTTTAAGGGTGCCAATCCTACAAGATATTAAATTCCTTGGTTTAAACCAAGAACAAAATTCAATCTTGAAATGGGCTGTACGTTCAACCCATTCCATGATACATATCTCGTCTAGTGGAGTACCCACCACACTTGTAATTTAAAAATATAATTCTTTTATTGTATTTTGTTTACACTCAACGAATTGTTAAAAATTTTCATTCGATATTTTTCTATTGGAAATAAAGCTATTTATACATATGTATGTATATATTAAATAAATAATTTTTTTTCATTTTAAAACATTTTACATCTTATAACATTTTGGCACTCCTGAAAACAATTTAATTACGTTTTTTTTAATGCAACGTTTTTTACGTACTGGTGATTTCTTTTCTGCCAAGAAATTTTGCCTTTTGATTGCCTCTTTCTTTTTTCGTGTCCGATTCTTAATTAAAGGCAAAGGGTGAGCAAATTGTGTGTTCGTTTCTTAAAATGTCACACTCTTAAAAGACAAAAAGAGCACATTCACTGCCCTGTGAAGCTATGTCAGGGTAGATGGTTGCCCTGAAAGTTAGATGGTTGATAACAATGTTATGAAATGCGTGAGCTAGACAAGGACAAGAATTCAAAAACATGCCCTTTTTGCAGGGTTGAGAGTAACATCAAACACAGTTTGCACCGGGGAAGGGCCACATTTTTTGGAAGAAATGAAATTACCATTAAAAATTTTAAGAGAAACTCTGATATAAATTTATCAGCAGCAAATGGAGCGATTGTTGAAACTTTTGGTTCAAAATTGCTTAAAATTGACTTAGGTCTGAGACGTGAATTTAACTATCCTTTTATTTTAGCAAGTTCTTCTACTGCGTCACCATTACATTGGGTTCCAAAAAAAGAAGCAAATGATTGACGTCCTTGCGGAGAC
Organism: Rhagoletis pomonella; assembly: GCF_013731165.1. Taxonomy (NCBI): domain Eukaryota; kingdom Metazoa; phylum Arthropoda; class Insecta; order Diptera; family Tephritidae; genus Rhagoletis; species Rhagoletis pomonella. The sequence continues at coordinate 9,839,154 of NW_023458562.1, read as the reverse complement.
TTAATTGCATTACAGTAACAGATCATTATCCACTTCCTCATATTCACGATTTGAGTTTAGATTTCAAAAATAAAACTATATTTTCAAAGTTAGACTTAGTTCGCGCTCATCATCAAATGCCAGTGGCGCCAGTATCGGACTTAATAAATATTCTCTGTGGTAGATTCTGGAAAAAAATGTGGTACATTTAGAAAAAAAGTGGTAGATCTCAGGTTTTGGACCAACTTTTTACAAAGATTAAAAAAAGTTTTCAACTAAACTGCAAAATGTTTAATTTGAATCTCTAGAAAAAACTTTTAACTTGGGTTTTACCGATTTTGACAATTCTCAAGTAAAAGTAAACAACGCCTTAAAAACTTTAGATGCTGTAATGTGCTAATACTTTCACAAAAATCGCCGATTTTTTACAATTTCTTTATTAGTTCTTTTTATGTATCATATATTTTGCAATTTAGCAATAAAACCACGTTTCCCGACGAAAATTTTATATTGAGAAATTGGGAAAATTCACTGTTTCTTTTCTTCGCCCATTCGGCTTTGTTTACTTTTACTTGAGAAATATCATCGCCGCCGGGTTCACTTCAGCACTTGTCAGCTTGCTAGTTGCACTCCACGGAACACAAAAATTTCGTTTAGTATTTTTTTTATAAAAACGCACTACAAACAGGTTAAATAACAACAAAAAAACACACACACGATATTCAAATTAACTAATTGTTATTAGAAATATCTTGACCAGATCTAGTTTTGTTTACTTATATTAACGCAACCCTTCATAATTTTGCACCAATTCTGACAAAATAATAGCTAATCAATCACATGACTTTGAAAGCGCACTGAAAGCACAGGGTTTAAACTTCAAATATGTTATTTGGAAATTTTCTTAGTGACATATCGTCGTTTAAAGTACAAAACCGCGAATCAAAAATATTTGTTTTAGTTTCACTTTTATTTCAACATATCTTGGTTAAAACAAAAATACTGACAAAAATAAAGTATTTCACACAAACAACAAAAAATATAATCGATAATCGCATGAGGCTATTGCTTGAAATTTTAAAATATAATTTTTGCTGTTATTTTATTTATTCTTTAAAAACGTCCGTATAAATACAAATTTAAAGGCAGTGTCACACGATTGGGTATTTGCCAAAATTCGGTGCAAATCGTATCCCAATTGTGTGAACAAACAAAATATTTTTCTTTATCCGAATCACGAAAATTAATTTGTTGAAATTTTTCAATAGAACATCGCTGTATTGTACTTATATTTTGACTTCAAAAAAAAATGTCTCCTTTTTTACCATTAGCCCAATAAAAAATGTACAAATCTGTAAAAATGTACCTATCGAGTGACCCTGCCTTAAAAATGTATGCAATAAAAAAAAATTCAACAAATTTTCGTTAAAATTTCGAGATTTTTAATAAAATTCTGAGTATGCAGTTTTGTAGCCCATTGAAGTAGAATAATATACAAGTTTCAAATGACTAAAATTTTCGATTGATTTTTTAGAATTTTTAAAAAGTTCGAAATTTGTACGAAAGTTTGTTGATTTTTTTTTAATATTTCACAAATTTGGAAACTAGGATTTACACGGGTTTTGTTAAAGAATGAACTATATTTTAAAAAAAAAAATAACAAAAGTTCAATAACAACAAAAATAATACGTTAAAATTTGGCAAAAAGTATGGCGCCAAGCCGCCAGTCTGAATCGCAGCGGCACCATATATGGCAAAAGAACGATGCTGCTGGCGTATGCAGATGATATCGATGTCGTAGGTCTGAAACAAAGGGACGTAACCGCTGAATTTTCCAGTTTAGAAAAAGAAGCTAAAAACGTTGGTCTAGCGGTGAAAGAGGGCAAGACAAAGTAACTCCTGGCAACATATAAAGAGTGCACGCGTTTCGGGACACACGTCACTGTTGGCAGATATACTTTTGAAGTAGTGAAGGACTTTGTCTACCTAGAATCCCGCGTAACTTTTGCCAACAGGTGCTACTTTGGGCTCGGTAGGCAATCGAAAAGCAGAGCCCTCTCTCGACGAAAGAAAATCACGCTCGACGACGTCGAACAAAGATGAGAAGGCTTTGCGGGCTTTCGAGAGAACTATTCTACGCAAGATCTACGGCCTTGTTTTCGTGGACGACGGGTATCGGATGAGCTTTTTAACGACATGCACATAATTAAGCGCATAAAAATATAGTGGTTGGGGTCAGAACACCTACAACGGGGGGCGAACTGTTGTTGTATGAGGAATTAGGTACCACCAATTTTTTTTCTTTTTTGCTTCACTAATTTCATAATGAGTTAAAAAATTTGCATAAGAAATGTAACTGCAATGGCAGCACTATTTACAAATTGTCAATTGACATTTCTATTTTTACCGCCATAGGCTGTGATTTTTTGCTTTTCGTTAAATAAATAGTTGCGATCCCGTACGAGTCCGGACTAGTCAGAAATAGTCAGAATCAGTCAGATTTTACTGGAAATCGATCCCGTACTCGGTTCTCTGACTATTGAGAGGACAAAAAAGAGAGTAAATACGGTTCTCTCTCTGTCAGAAGTTACCAGTTTTAGTCCGAGAATTTTTTGCTGGTAAATTCTGGTAAATGTGTCAAACGATCAGCTGTAGTGTGTTTGGCAACCAAATTGTAAACAAAAGAAAAGTGCACTCTGCTAATTCATGTTGAAAATTATTTAATTACTTGTTTAAGTGGATTCTTATGAATTTGAAAGTATTTTTGGTTATTTACATGTGTGAGCTGAGTGTGTTTACATACAAAGTAAGCAAAAATTTACAACCAAAATTTGGAGGTTATGTTGAAGTTGACAGAAGTTACCATTTTTTACTAGAAAGCGATCCCGTACTTTTCAATGTTACTCTCTCGCTCTGAGCGAATTCTTATTTTTTGACAGTTTTACTAGTCCGAGTCCGAGGAATATGGGATTGCACCTAATCTTAAACAATAGCAAATTGCAATCATATACACAAAATTTTCTATTCATTAGATGCCAAAAAGTACAACTCGTTCAGTTCTAATCAAGGCGAATTTATATAAGGTGATATCGGTTCAACAAATAAAGAACTGTTCACCCAAAATTGGTACACACTCAAGCGATTCCTACCAGGTCATTTGTAGAGTGTACTAAACAAATTTTGTACGCTTTTGTAGACAATGATGGTACCGTTATGTGATTCAAATTTGCCATGATTTGCTTGTCAGTTATTCATTTTATACGCGATGGAATTTGCTACTCGAAAAGCGATTGTGAACAAATTTGTGGAAAATCCCACTTGGTCGGGAAATAAGATAGCAAAAGCATTAAAATTTCCAATCAAAACTGTTTGTAGGGTTATAAAACGTTATAAAGAAGCTCAAAGCATTGAAAGAAAGCGAAAACAAAGAGCAAAAAAAAGAACACGTGACTTAAAATTAAATACTAATATCTTAACCTCAATTAAAAATAACCCTGGGCTCTCCGACAATGATCGCGCGAAAAAATTTGGAATCAGCAGGAGCAGAGCTCGGCGAGTACGCATTAACGCAGGACTCAAGTCGTACCGAGCTATTAAATACCCAAACCGGTCCGATAAACAAAGTTTAACAGCCAAAAAACGCAGTCGCCTACTTTACGATAAAGTGTTGACAAAATTCAATGGGTGCATAATAATGGACGACGAAACCTATGTCAAACTTGATCTGGAACAACTTCCAGGCCAGAAATTTTATGCTTTAAATAAGCGTGGTGGTGTTCCTTCCAAATTTAAATATAAAAAGGTTGATAAATTTGCAAAAAAGGTGATGATTTGGCAAGCAATATGCAGTTGTGGCCTTAAAAGTCGGGCGTACGTGACATCCACAACAATGACCTCTGAATTATATATGAAAGAGTGTCTAGAGAAGCGCTTATTATATTACCTTTTATACGTCATCACCATTCTGCAGTAAAGTTTTGGCCAGACTTAGCGAGTGTTCATTACTCCAGGGCAACGATGAATTGGTATCAAGGCAATAATGTCGATATAGTGCCAAAGCCAAATTGTCCTCAATTACGCCCAATTGACAAATATTGGGCAATTGTTAAATACAAAATTAGGAGAAGTGGAGAAGTAGTCAAAAAAGCTGAATCAATGCTACTTAAGTGGAATAAGTTTGCTGCCCAAGTGACCAGAACGGATGTTCAACGTTTGATGTCGTCCATCAAAAGACATGCTCGAAATTTCATACATAACAATGAAATATAATATACGTATTAACTTCTTTTTCAAGCTTAATAAACACCCTTTTGGTTAAGGTATTAACCATTTTTCTGCGAATATTTGTTTTAAAGATATAACATGTTTTGTGTGTACCAATTTTGCGTGAACAGTTCTTTACAACAATTACTTGTATTTTTTTGCTTTTAGCGGCCCATTGTCAAATTTCAGCTATTCTTCACCAAAGGAAAAAGGGCGACAGAAAATACAAACACTCTTACATTTTCTCTCACTCACTAGCGAAATAAAAAAATTTGTCAATCAAACGCTACTCACAGCTGATGAAACAACACCACCTTATATAAATTCGCCTTGTTTCTAGTACATATAATACAGTTTCAAATGGCCAAAAATAACACATTTTAGTTTTATATGGAAGAAAACCGCAACACCTTCGCCAAAAAAAAATCTAAAATTAAAATTTTTAGCCACTTGAAACTTTCACTTCACTATTATACTTGAAATGTGTGGGCTAAAAAATTGCATATCCAAAATCTTTCTAGAAAATTTAATTAAAATGCTGAAGATTTTTACGAAAGTTTGTTGAATTTTCATTTTTCTTAATATTGCACAAAGTTTGAAACTTGGAGACGGCTTTTGTTAAAGAATTAACTATATTTTAATCAAAAAATAACTCAAATAAAAAATTTGGTGCGAATAAAATTTTTTCGCACTGTATGTATGTAAACATTATATGTACATTTTTATTATTTTTTGTTGACTACCTTTATAATAGTTTGATTTATGAATACATAGATGAATTACATTTAGAAAAAGAATGAACAGAAAGACCAGCAATATACCAAAATTCATAAATTTTTTTTGTAAATAAGGAGATATCTATGGGTGGGGAATTTGACGAAATTTCAGGCAAAATAGGGGAATTTCAATGTCGAGATTGGGAATTCTAAAAAATGTGTTGACCACCCTGACCCTGGTCAACAATAATTTTAAGAGGAACACCGAATCTAGAAATATAGTTTGAGAAGTTATATTTCGAAGAGGGTATGCTTCAGGCCAGCGTGAATATCTAACAATGGTTGTTAGAACATATCGATATCCGTCGGAAGCGGTCCAACTAAATCCAAATTAATATGTTCAAATCTATCTTTTCGTATTTCAAGTTTTTGTAAAGGAGGTTTTGTATACTTTGAAATCTTTGACTTCTGACAAGAAAAACAATTTGATGGCCACTTATTTATTCTCTTCGCATGGCGGGCCAAAAATATTTTGACTGTATTAAACACCTAGTTGGACGAACCCAAGGATGTGATAAAGAGTGTAGTTTTGAAAAAACTATCTCCTATGGAATTTGGAACAAAAGGACGTGGATTTGAACCAGAAACATCATACCCAATTCTAAAATTATGAGTTGGAATAATAGTTTTTTTTTAATTATTTTTAGGTGTTGGAGTATATACCAGAGACTTGATGAACTCGTCAGATTGCTGTTCAGCAAATAAAGTCTGAAATTGTATACCTTTTGCTGAGAGTACATCTATTTCAGAAAGCCTTGATAGAGCATCTGCTACAATATTATTCTTTCCCCACGGTCAAAAATTTGGGTTTAATTTGTAAACCGTGCTGGGACTGCTGCCGTTTTTTACTCTTTTGTAGTATACTTTTTAAACCAGTTAATAATTTTAAGCAATTTTTAATATATTCTGGTTTAAATTTTAGTCCAAGCAGCCGAGAAAATGACGTTTTGCAATGAATGGTTTAAAATTAAAACCAAAAAGTTCATGGTTTCAAATATAGGCCCTATTTGTTTAAAAATCAAACCAAAATGTTTTAATTCTAGTTTCTAGGTTTCAGGGTCCTTTTTTTTAAGTCGGACGGATTTCGTATAAAAAAAATTATGTCATGTCTCCGATTCGCTTAACACTTTTTTGTGGGTTCCATACATGAAATTAGCTAACACGTGTTCGAGAAATTTTTTTCGCTTTTTTCTTTGGAGATATGATCTGTCAAAGTTTGCATTTTTTCGTGATTCTGACTAATTATGTACTCCTTCAAATCGTCATATCTCGGGTTCTGACTTCATCTTAATGGGTAAAGACTTCATCTTAACGTCGTTTTAAAGCTAAAGAAACGGGCTATATATATAAGATGGTCAAGATTGTCCTAAAGCTAACTTAGCTATTAACAGTTGAACTTTTAGAAGTTGATTTGCATCGCGAAGACCAGTAAATTAGGGATTTAAAATTATACCATCGTAATCCTTGTCTATATATATAATACGCGAAGGCATTTTTTGTGCAGCATAAAAGATCTGCACCGTTCGTTCGATTTTCAAAAGTGAGATATCAAATAGAAGGGCTTAGGGTGTGGTTGTTCAAGAAGGTTTTCTTTTTCGCAAAGAGTTGCCACCTGTTAAGAAATTATGCTCAAATTAATTAAAAGTTTAACCAATTATTACAATATGGGTATCAATCGAAATGGTTTTGAATTTCGAAAAAACTACCGCTACGTGATAAGCAGGGGTGTTTTTATCCTTATTTCAAACTTCTTCGATAAATTTATATAGTTATATGAGTTATATGTGGGCCCACGATCCATTTTATAAAATTCCATATTAATGTTACTTTAATTTTGGGTAAAATTAGCGTCCTTAAATTTCGAAGTTTCAAGCATGTCTGAAATTTACCGTTATGTAAAAAGTGGGCGTAATTTTAGTCCGATTTCAAAAATTGTCAGCGCTTTGCTTTTAAGTGGCAAGCACAATAGTCATTCCGAGTTTGGTACAAATTGCACGAACGGTTACCGAGATACACATATGTGTTCCTAAGTGGCGGTGCAACGCCCATTTTCCAAAATTTTATCATAAACGTATTTAGTGCTAAAGAATTATTTCAAACGTAAATTTTGAATATATACGTAAGCTTCGGTGTTTACTGATTTATAGAAGGTTTCGTATTTCTCTAAATTACCATTATATGGGATGTGGGCGTGATTATTGTCCGATTTTAAAAATTTTCAGCCATTTGGTATGTTCTACTAGGGCAACAACCGTACCAAGTTTGGAGGGAATTGGTTGAGCCCTTACCGAGATATACACATGTAATCATAAGTGGGCGTGGCTACGCCCATTTTCCAAAAATTTATAATACTCTTATTTGCCGCCTAAAGCAGTTTTCGTATTTCTGAAAACTACCGTTATATGGGAGGTAGGCGTAGTTATTGTCCGATTTTGCACCATCCGTACTACGTTGAAAAAGTACACATACTAAGTTTCGTTTAGATATCTAAATTTTTACTCGAGTTATCGTGTGCGCAGACGGATAGACGGACGGACAGACAGTCACCGCTTGATCGATTTTTGTTTTCATTCTGATTATTTGCCTACATGTCTATATCTATCTCTATTCGTTTTGCCTGTTCATTATGTGAACAAAGTCATAATGCCATTGTGCACAAGTGCGCTCGGGTATAAAAAGTATTTAATCTAAAAATGGCATTATATATAAGGCATTTTTGATTACTCGTTTTTTCCAAACCGGTTTCTACCGATTTTTTTGGATATCTATAGCGGTTTTTTTTAAATATCTTGATTTTTCAAATATCGAATAAACCGGATTTCTTAATCGAACAAACCGGCTTTTTTTATTTCACACAAATCTTGACTTCTCAATAAAATTTTTGAGCTACTTGTTTGGCTACATGTTGGTCTCCTCGGCGGTGGAGATGGGCCTTAAATGTTGCCTTAATGGCTGTCCGTGTGGCTGCTACGAATGACACCATGATCTAAGAGGGAGGCTCTGTATAGGGCCCAGTGGTCTCTAAGCCTACAAATACATGTGCAGTTACTAGTGGCCCTGGTCTCCATGCAGGAAGAGTGATATTTACCGTCCACTCAGATGGTACACGCAGCTAGGAGGGCAATACGGTCATGTCTATGTTGCTCTACCAAGTAAAGTGGATCATGCGGGAGTTGGACGCTCCTCATAAACGCGCTCCCGAATCCAACGTGGAACAACGTACGCCAAGAGATGCATGGTTAGGGGGTACTTAGTAGCTAGTATGCGAACTTGGGGTGCACGGGCGCGGCCCCATTTCAACAAATGGCTTTCTGCGATAAGGGGCTCCTGAGCAGCGGACCGAATGACTCCAATACTCGTGGAAACAATTATGAACAGTGAAGACAAAAAACAAAGCCAGAAACGGGCGGAATCACCTTAAGGCTTCAAAGAGGCGCCTAATCCCCAAGAAGACACTGGTGCTAGCCAGGATGCCTCACAATCAGCACCAGCTGACATAAGAGAAAGGCCGATCGGCCATACAAAAAGCTCAATGGAGCTGGTAAAAGAGGTACGCCTACCTCCTAAGGATAGGGCTGGGCAAGGAAGAAGCGTATGCCAAAGAGTAGCCTCCTATATGCAAAGGCCAAAACCTGGGGAAAAGGCCCCGAAAAGGGACCGTTGAAAGGAAGGCACTCCGCCTGACGCTGGCTCGTGCGACACATAAGATACAGCCCACTGTCTCAATTAAAGATGTTGTGAGGATGGCAGTGCTTGCTGTCCTTTTGGACAAAATAGTGGCTTATAGGGACCTGGCGATAAACCCAGCCTTCTTGGTTTCTGTTTACAAGGCAGGATATCTTGTACTGCACTGTAAGGAGAACACGACTGCAGAGTGGGTTAGGGCGACTGTAATCACCCCTGGGAAGGTGCTGCACTGTGGGCCACAGAGGAATCAAAAATTCCTCATTCCAGGATCGCAGTGGGGTACTTTCCAAACTCCATTGGAATGGAAACCAAGAAGGTACTGGATCGCCTTCAAGGGAAGAACAACGGCCTCAACGTCGGATCCTGGCGTAATGGAAAGAGAGTCCATAAAGGCTCTAACCTGATGCTGGTCGTGTCAGTGGACAAAAAATCTGCTGCAAGTCTGGAGGCTGCCAAAGGAAGGATTCATTTCCGCTTTGGTCAGGTCACACTCCGGTTGAAGGCGGCGGGTGTGAACGTGGAATGGAAGAGCTAGGTGGGACGCGAAGAGGATTACGACAAGTCTCGCTGTAAGACTGAGACCAAAGCCAACAAATGTTGAGGTCTATACAGGCATATCTGCACCATGGAAAAGGAGCTACGGCGGAGCTTAGCAGAAGATTTTCCGGTGAAAAAAGCCACATATGATTTATGAAAAAACATCTGCAAAACCAAAGGCAGCGATAATCATCGACACAAGCACTAAATTTCTGCCTTTCTATGACTTTACAGATGGCGACACTGTCACATTACTGGTGGAAGTGGAACTTAACGGGCGAAAGACAGAGGTCGTGATTGACTCAGCTCACTTTCCTGGCGAATTAGATGACGCACCACCAGACCTAGTAAAGAAACTAGTGGAGTACTGCAAAAACCACAGGAAAGGGCAGCACAAGAGGTGAGTATCTCCTAGAATTTTTATTAAGTAGTAACATAGCTGTAGCTAATAAGGGAAACAAGCCAACCTTCGTAAATGCTATTGGTTAAGGGGTTTTAGACCTAACATTAGTCACAGAAAACTCACTCGACTTGATTCAGAACTGGACTGTCTCAGATGATGACTCCATGTCTGATCATAAAACTATTATGTTTAAAATAAAGGGACTAGTAAAGATCGTGATCCTAGAAATACTGACGGGCACAGGTATGCTGTAAACATTTCAGCAAAACTGGACACATTAACCAGCCTCATATCTACAAAAGAGGAGTTGGACACAACAGTCACAGACCTGACTGACAACATCATATCCTCGTAAAACGCATGCTGTCCGCAAAGAGGGTGAAACTGTAAACTTGAAAAACTTCGTAGGACGACCAGAACTGAGTTCAACAAGGCCAAGAGGACAAACACCTGGGATGACTACAAAAAGTCCCTGACAACACACAACAAAGAACTACGGAAGTCCAAGAGAAATTGTTGGAAGATTTTTTTGAGGAGCTTAGGGACATATGTATTTCGGCTACTACTAGGATTCAAAGGTCTCTCTATAAGGGCGAATCCACCTTCATAGGAACTCTAAAGTGATCGGATGGATCCCCTACAAACACGTTTAGGGAAACCATAGAGCTCCTTCTAAGGACTCACTTCCCTGACTGTAGGCTAACAGCGCAGAGGCCAAATACGCACAGTATGGTAACTGCACAACAGCGAAGAGCCTTCGACCCAGTAATCAATTTTGTAAAGTAGACTGGGTCGTAAACTCGTTTAAGCCCTACAAATCTCCGGGGCCAGTCGGCATATTCTCCGCACTACTTTCCAATGGTACAAGCAAAGTTATTAAAAAATTGGTTAAAACATTTAGGGCTTGCCCGACACTGCAACATGTTCCAATTAGATAGAGGTGGATCACCACCTAAGGGAGGATATACTATCTAGATCTACACTACACGGATACCAATATGCTTATCAAATAGGAAAATCAACAATTTAGGCACTTCTCTATTGTAGGTGTAACCGAAAAGCTTTTGCATCGAAGGGTATTTCCCTCTGTTCATTCCTGGATATAGAGGGTGCCTTTGACAATGCTAGCTTTAAATCTATGGAAGTGGCACTAATAACGGAAGAACTCAGCATCACTGCAGTAAAAGGCTGTCCACAGGGGGGAGTGATGTCTCCGCTGTTGTGGTCTATACTGGTGGATTAACTAGTTCAAGCCCTCAATGTAACTGACGATATATCAATCAACATAAGCGGCAACCATGAAAGGACCATTCGGGACTTGGTGCAGAACGCTTTAGACATAACACATAATTGGTATAGAAAAGAGGGATTGTCCATAAATTCCAATAAAACTAAAATCATCCTTTTCACTAGAAAAAGAAAGCTATGCTTTCCAGATCTAAACTTATCATGGGAGCTGAATTCTAAAATGACCTTCTGCGTATATACTCAGATGGTCAAACCCGTAATAGTGTATGGGGCACTTGTTTGGTGGAAAAAGACCCCTCAAAAAACAGCCATTAAAAAACTATGCAAGAATCAATGACTTCAGTGTTGGCACTAATCGATTAATTTTTTAATCAATTAGTTAATTCGATTAAATGTAATCCGATTGCAGTTAATCATGGTTAATTTTATTCGTAACCGCGATTAAAAAAATAGCTTTTAATCATTAACCCTTAATTTGAGTAAGTAGGTTTGGTGATTAATTTATGCAGGAATTTTCCTGTGCACCCAAGGCCAGTTAATCGGGTATTGGTAGGTCGGTTTTCCTCATCACTCTAAGCAATTTTGCGTGCATTTTCTTTAAAATCTATTCCAACAGACGTTATGTAAAATAGTGTTCAATATCCCTCTGCACATGTGCGATGGGTTGTAAAAATTCCCTGTTTATGTATTGCTAACAAAAATAATTTTTTTTTATATATTATGTATTTTTTTTAAGCGTGAAACACAAAATAATCGCTATAACTCTTTCTTGGTTTCAAATTCGGACAAACTTAATAATACAGATGATTACGATTAATTAATTTTAATCGTTAATCGCGATTAACATTTTAATCGTTAATTTTTAATCCTTAATCAGATGCACATTTTGCAAACACTGAAGGACTTGCAAGCCCGTATGGGGGTAATGAAAACCACACCCACTGCAGGCATGGAGGCTCTACTCAATCTTACACCCCTTCATAGGAAAAATAAATTTAAACATGGCTACCTTGTCGGACACCTTGAAATATTGAAAGGAAAGGAGGCAACCGTGGCAAAAACCCTGTTTTCAGACCAAATTGAACCTATCCCCAGCTTTACGTTTACCACTCGAGAAGATTGAGCAGAGATCCAACCTGGATGCACAATGCTTCATAAAAATGTTATACCCATGATTCAAAAACATCTTACATCTTTCTCCTTAAGTGAAGACGCAACGATATTTCAGGCGGAACTAACTGCCATACTGGCAACCGGTTTATCCGGCTTTGTTTTTAATTTCAAGATCGAGAACCGGTTTTTTCGCACTGAAATTTTTTGAGTTACTCGAAAACCGGAGTTGGAAAAAGTCGAATAATCGAATACCCTAACTAATACCCAGTTGAACTGACACTTGTAAGACATTTTCGTTATTACTATACAAGTACTGATACATGTAAGACATTTTAGTTGTTATTATTATACTGCATACTATTTAGTACCAAGTACAACTTATACGTATTCCTTTTTTGGATTCAAAAAATTTTAATTTGTTTTGGAAAATGTTTTTTCATAAATATTATGAGTCTATTCCATACTGATACTTAAAATAAAAAAAGGTGATATATATTGCTACATTTTAAGTCTACTGTGCGGGCAATAACCCTGCCCACCTCTGATGTAAGTGTAGTTTGCAGAAATACATACTACGTAACTACTCTAGCTTATTCACTCAAAATTGATATTTACAATGGTCTCTTGGGGGAAATAGAAATACTATAAATTTTTGGAAAATGGGCGTAGCCCCGCCCACTTATGATTACAAGTGTATATCTCGGTAACTGCTCTACCACTTTTTACCAAACTTGGCGCAGTTCTTGACCTTGGTACAACATGGCAAATGGTTGAATATTTTTAAAATCGGACAGTAACTACACCCACATCCAACTTTAACGTTTTAAAACAAGTGAAACCTATTCTGCCAGTGCACTATGGTCCGGAAATCAATTTTTTTTGCATAAATTATTAGAAACGAGGTATGTATGTCACTTAAGTTTTGTGTGTAGGCTTAGTATGCCAAATAAATTGAAGTAAAGAGAAATGAAAAATTTGAGGGGTGGCACGCCCACTCCATTCATACAAATACAAAGAGTGATATAATTCAGCTAGAAAAGCTGAAAAATTTGGTATAAAAGGTCAAGGCATAAAGGGGAATACGCCAATTTAAAATTTTGGAAAAGGGGCGTGGCCATCTCACTGACAAAGAAATTTCGAATCTCTCACCAACCACTTGACCGATCTTAACAAAACTTAGTACATATAGTGCCACTAGTATATTCAATTAGACTTAATGAGATAAACTAATATAGTTATAAGTGGGCGGTATCACGCCCATTTTCCAAAATTCCATAATAATGTTACTTCTTTTCAAGGGATTGTTGTGAGTATAGATTTTGAGTAAATTAGCGTGATTAAAGTTCGAAATATTGAAGTTTTAAGCATTTCTGAAATTAACCGTTACATGAAAATTGGGCGTAATTTTAGTCCGATTTCAATAATTTTCATAGTTTTGTTTTTATGTCGCATGCACAATTATCAAACTGATTTTGGTACAAACTGATCCAACTGTTACCGAGATACACATATGTATGTGGTCATAAGTGGGCGGGGCCACGACAGTTTTCCAAAATTTTATTTTAGGCGTATTTCTTGCTAAAGAATTATTGCAAACTTCAATTTTGAATAAATTAGCTTCAGTGTTTACCGATTTATCGAAGATTTCGTATTTCTCCAAATTACCGTTAAATGGAATGAGGGCGATTATCCGATTTTAAAAATTTTCCGCCGTTTGGTATATTTTACCAGGACCAACAACTGTGCGGGAGAAATTGGTGAAGCGGTCACCAAGATATTCACATGTAATCATAAGTGAGCGTGGCTACGCCCATTTTCCCAAAATTTATAATATTTTTATTTTTTGCATACAAATCATTGTAAATATTAATTTTGAGTGAATAAGCTTCAGTAGTTTTACTATCGCTCTCTAGCCAAACTCCAAGTATTTTTGTGTTGGAATTCAAATGTTGCTGAAAATTACAAATATTCTTAAGTGGGGCAAAATGACACAATGCCCACACACATGATTTTAAAGAGCTGACTGTCACCTTTCACCTTAAATAAAAATCTTGAACAATACGGGACAATACATACAACTTTTACTCCACAAAGCACAGACAAATACCAAATTTTTACGATAAAAAGTTATTATACGAAACACCGCACCATACAGATAGGAATTACACAAAAATCCAAATTTTTTTATTCAGTTCAAATATAAAAACCTTTCTTATTGTTTTCCATTGTAAATTTATTAACTTTTTTGGTTTATTAACTATTATCACACAGTTCGTTTCTAACAATCTTTTACTCAGCTGTTCACAAGTTTGCTGTTGCTTCAGAGGCATAATTTTTGGCAGCTTATAAATGGAACAGGGTTGCCTTATTAAGTTTATTTTTTGCATATTTTGGACCACTGAAATGTCTCCATTAATACTGCGTACCACATTTTTTAAAATTAGTAAATTGTTTTTTCAAATTTATGCAAAAAAAATGAATTCCAGACCATAGTGCAGTGGTAGTGTACATATGTATACTTAATATTTCAAAAAAAGTGTAAACGATTTAAGCTCTCTTATCCCGCTTAAGCATTATAATTTAAGATAATTATACACAGCCTATTGTTCAAATACCTACTTACATGCATACATTTACATACAAACATACATATGTATTCGTTATTGTTCCAATAAATATTTACCTTTCCTCCGAAGAGATGCACAAATGGTGATGTGCAATCATTTTGTTATTGTCGTTTACTGTTCTTAAATACATTTTGCATTTGTGGTACGGTTCAAAGAACTTGGTGTTGGTCAAAAGCCCTTAGCGGACGAAGTTATTCCTGTTGTTTACAAGTGGCTGTATTCACTCATAACCCGTGAGTTACATAAAAGATGTTTAAATAAGACTTTTACTGGCGCGAAGTCTTGATGACTGCGTTTGGGTAGATTTATTACACTCGCAAGTAAACATCTAATTATAAATTCGGGAAGCGTGCAAGTGGAGAAAAATTATTGTATAAGAAAATTACTTTACAAACAAATATTCAAGAAGTGCATTGTTTAAAAAGAGATAGCGAATTTATACTGAAAGACAACCTTTTCGGCAAAGACAATAATTTTCGATACCAATTTTCGTTGCAAAGTGGAATTGCATAAGTGAATATTATACGATATTTCGACGATTCGTAATTCGCTCTCTAAGTAATTCCTAAGTAATTCGTGAATTACCCTGTTTCACGCCACACATTAGTAATTCGTTTGGCAGCTCTACTTCTTATTCTTGTTCTTCGCTATTAATTATTATTTTTGTGTACTACAAATATCGGAGATGGAGCAAAAATTTAAGTTATCATCAAAGATTTTAATTTATATATAGAATTTTCCAGCAACTAGAAAAGGTGAGCAAATGGGACCAGACCGGTGAAAACTTCGATATGTTTCCGATAAATATTAGAAAAGATACCGATTCGTTCGCCATTCGCATGGTATTACGATCTGAATTGCCAACAAATGAGGTAATTCGCTCTCAAAATTTTGAATGGCGTATTACGTAATTCGAAGGGTAATTGGATGGTGAATAGCGAATGGGAGAGCGAATTACGAATCGTGGAAACGTCGTATTAGGGTGCTCGATTATTCGATTTTTTCAATACAAATTATGACCAAAAATTAAATAAAATTTAAAGAGTAACTCTTGTTTTTACTAAGAAAGCAAAGAACAAAGTATTGCTACATATGTGCATAGAGGGTGTCCTAGACCATCTGCCATCTCCTCTAAAGTCGAGGGAAATGTTTTTTTTATTAAATAACCTAAAAATATGACCTACCAAATCGGGGATTTTATATCTTCTGGTGGTATTACCGACTTGAGGCTCCGAACGAAAGTGGCATAAACTGCCCGGAAGCATTTTTTTTTTTGGTAATTCTCTAGTATAGGGTAACAACCCCTAAAAAAGGTTCGGAAAAGTCGGGAAGGGTACCAAACGACGCGTTTAGGTCCCCCTATTAACAATTCGGAGGGGAGGGATAGTATAATTAACCATTTAAAAGTTATGAACAAAAAACTTTTGTTAAATTTCGTTGTTTTCTATGGGCAATTACACCGACAAAGATTCACTAAATCACCTGTTCTCACTTTTTAAACACAATTAAAATATATAATTTAACTTATTTATTAAACAAACACATAGTTTTATCAACCTAAGATAGATTATTTTGTTACTAAAAAGAAGTTGACAAACTTTGCGAATTGAAACGCGAGATTCCAAAATAGCTATAGTGCTGCCACTGTATTAGTATTTCGTAATAATTCACTTTTCCTTACAAGGTGTGTGCAGTGTTCAATGCTTTTCGGTATCTTCTTTCGTTTAATATAAATATATATAATGAAACTTTTTAATAAAAAATCGCGCGATTACCTTTTTTTTAATAAGAATGTTATGTTTTTACTACAGAATTGTATTCTGAGAATAAAAAGACATACCGTTTGTTTGAAATTTTTTTCGCGCAAGTGCCTTTTCAACCTCTAAATAACCTTCGAACTTCAACTAGTTCTGGACTTCTGAAATCAAAGAAAATGATTTTATTAGAAAACGAAAAAATATGAATCACCAAGTCAGGGATGCTCTATTTTTTGTCGTATTACCGACTTCCGGTTCCGATCGGAAGTGAATTAAATAAACCGGAAGTGCGCTATTTGAAATTACACCTATGTACATGTTCTTACTACAGATTCGGATTCTGGGTATAAAAATAAGTAACCTTTGTTTGAAACTTTTCTCGGAAGTGTATTTTTCAACCGCTAAATGACCTTCGAACTTCAATTTGTCCTGGACTTTTTAAATGCGTAAACATTTTTTGATTGAAAATCGAAAAAAATATGAATTACCAAGAAAGTGGGTTAAATATACCGGAAGTGCAATATTATAATCGGAAGTCCAGTCCAGAAAAAAGTTTGTATTTTTTTCCGCAGATTCCGAATCTGTAGTAAAAATATGTACATGTATCTAGATTTTCGAGAGACACTACCGAAGACGATATAAAGATTTATATCTCATCAAAAATTACAACTTTCGACTTAAGCATCAGAAAATTTAATTTTAAATACGAAAGAAATATTGCTTCATTTAAAATTGGCGTAAATTTAGATAATTTTAATGAGCTGCTTAGTAGTTCTTTTTGGCCCCCCGGAGCTTTCGTTCGTGAATTCGACTACAGTATATTTTGCTTTGCTGCCTTAATGCTTAAGTGCACATTTAAGATACCTACCCTAAACTGCGCACTAGCGGCATTATTTTTAACATTTATAAGAAAACTCCTCCGATAGATGCATTCAACATACCTTCGCATTGGCGATACCAGCCTTAAAAATTGTGCAACTATTATTAACTATCAAAGAAAGTATTAGGTTTACCTGCACTGGCCCTACAATTACCTACTTTTTCAAGCTTTTATTTATTTTGCTCATCTCGCAGAACAACGAAAATGGCTATCAATTAATGTAGTTATATAGATAATTAGATACAATTCGGTAAAAATTTCGCTTGCAGTAATTTCTACGTGGTAAGTGCTCCTCCATTATTTGGTTTCATAGGGATTCGGATACCTTCCTCATTGAAGTAGTAAAGAAAATTCGCTTAAGTGCTTGTTTCGGTTAAGTGTACAAGTTTTTCTTGCAAAGGAGGATGGGCAGCTAAGTAAAATATACTGTATAGGCCCAAAATAGGAAATAACTTAGCTAATATTCTCCGTCATAACACTGAATCAAAAAACTAATCATTAAATCTGCTTTAAGTATTTATTGACGGCCGATGTGGTGTTGTGGTAAGCAGTGCGCGCTTCCACTCTGCAACGCCTGGGTTCAAACCCTGGTCAAAGCAACATCGCAAAAACTATAGAAAAAAGGTTGTTTCTTAACAGCGGTCGTCCCTCGGCAGACAATGGCAAACCTCCGAGTGAATTTCTGCCATGAAAAACAGCTTCTCATAAAAAATACAATCGCCGTTCGGAGTCGGCGTAAAACTGTAGGTCCCTCCGCACTGTGTGACAACATCAAGGCGCACGCCACAAATCGGAATAGAAGCTCGGCCAAACACTAACATAAGTGTAAGCGCCAATTTATTATTATTACTTATTATTACCAAAATGTAGAGGCTTAAATACTAAATTAACGAACTTATACCTTAAAGGCCTTGAATGTAATTATAATATTTCTTTCACTGAAACTTGGCTGACCCCTCACATTTTCCATTCAGAGATTCTTCATCTTCTTCTTATCATATCTATAGACAAGATAGGGAGGACAGAATCGGCGGTGGCGTACCCTTCGCTGTAGACTCTTCTATACCATCTGAAGAAGTTAGTCTTCCACACATTGATTCAGTAGAATTCAAATGCATTCGTGTACAGGTTGGAAAAGTGTCTATTTACTTAGCTCTATGCTATATCCCTCCCCGATTTGACACATTGGTGTATTCACGACTCATCTCTTTACTGAAATCAGTTAATTTACTGACTAAACCCTCTGATTCAATGATTACATTGGGTGATTTTAATTTACCAAGCATATCATAGAACATCATTGACATAAGTTTGGTAAAGTATTAGATCTTGTTTATGTTGATGATGCATCTAAATCCGTTATAAATAAGCGTGATCCACTAGTTTTGCCCGAAGATGTCTACCACCCTGCTATGGAGGTATCTTATGAAGCTATAAGTGATGGTCAAAATTGCAGTACCCAAGCATACGAACCAAATATTCGCTTTGATTTTTCGAAAGCCAACTTTACAAAGCTTAACAAAGAACTGTCTAAATTGTCGTGGCCTGTATATAAAGAAAATATTGAACAAAGCGTTGCACTTTTTAACTTTACTTTACATAAATTATTTGAAAAGCATGTGCCTAAACGCGTGTATGTTCCTGAAGACCAAACACAGTTATGGTTCACTAAAGAACTGAGAAATTTGAAAAACAGAAAGTCACGTTATTTTAGATTGCCCAAAAAACCGGCTTACACTCATACGATGTAAAATACTCACTTTTGCGTCATAAGTTTT
>NW_023458562.1:9819866-9820096 GCF_013731165.1 Rhagoletis pomonella | reverse complement strand
GTGGGTTTCCTTCCGCCATGAAGTATCAAAATACCGTCTCTAGTGATGATTAAAATATTTCTAACATGTTCGCTCAGTTTTTTAAATCCAATTATTCCATTAACTCACATGCTAACACTGACTATCCTTTTAAACTATGTCCAATGAACTCAATAAATATCCCAGTAATATCTCCTGATGATGTAGTAGTTTATCTGAAATATTTAAAACAGTCCTTCAGTTATGGTCCT
>NW_023458562.1:9818802-9819856 GCF_013731165.1 Rhagoletis pomonella | reverse complement strand
CAATTCTTAAAATAGTAGCCTATTTTCCAACATAGGTCATAAGCTAGCTCTGTGCGAAATGTCATGAATATCTGTTCAGTCGTTTCCGCGTATTAATATAATTAAAACTTTTTTAACAGGTGGCAACTCTTCCAAAAAATTAGCCTATTTTCCACTGAAGGTCATATGCTATCTGCTTGAAAAGTTTCATGCAAATCCGTTCAGACTTTTCCGCGTATTAATTTAATTAAACTTTTTTAGCAGGTGGTAACTCTTAAAAAAGTAGCCTATTTTACAACCTAGCTCATAAGCTATCTGTGTGAGAACTTCCATGCAAATCAGTTCACTCATTTCCGCGTATTAATTAAATTAAACATTTCTAACAGGTTGCAACTCTTAAGAAAAGTAGCCTATTTTCCACTATAGGTCATAAGCTATCTGCTCGCAAAATTTCATCCAAATCCATTCAGTAGTTTCCGCGTATTAATTTAATGAAACTTTTTAGCAGGAGGCAACTCATAAGCAAAGTAGCCTATTTTCCAATCTAGGTCATAAGCTATCTGTGTGCAAATTTTCATGCAAATCCATTCAGTCGTTCCCGCATATTAAATAAATGAAACTTTTTTAACAGGTGGCAACTCTTAAAAAAATAGCCTATTAACCAATCTGGCCGATAAGCTATCTGTGTACAAAATTTCATGCAAATCCGTGCAGTCGTTTCCGCGTGATGATTTCTCAAACATCCAAACATTTAAACTTTCACATTTATAACATTTACTAGCTTATACCCGCGGGTTTCACCCCGCGCTTTTATACAAATATGGAAAATAATTTAATGATGTTAGATTTTATTTCTGTGCCCAGTTCATTATAGCTCGTTATTTCTTAAGCGAGTTAAGGTATTTAGGCCGTTTAAAACTATGAAATTATAAAATATCGTCTGCGCGCTAGGCATACGAAAGATATCAATCGCTCTAAGTTTACCTTAAAATTATTCCAGGTATACGACGCGTGAACGTGTAACCTTTTTGGAGGTGCCACGGCGGGTTCTAATATTTCCAACTCAAATTTAGTA
>NW_023458562.1:9812692-9818702 GCF_013731165.1 Rhagoletis pomonella | reverse complement strand
GTGTTTTAATTTCAAGGTTTTCACCCCCGCAATTTTAAAGTAAATTTAACGCATCAAGAAAACGCTCTTGATTATACATTTTAGCGCCCAACGTGGGGCCCGTGATTCTATTGAAATTAAAATCCCGTGCATTTTCGAAATTGCATTCGAGATCGCAAGGAGCTGTTTCCCAGAGCGCTTTCTTTGCATAGCACGCCAGTACATTGTCTCCAAACACTTGGCACGGGACATCGTTAGCTGCATTTACAAAATTGCAGGCCAGTGTTTGTATATTAAAACACTGGGCGACCAGTCATCGCTCATTGTACATAAATATGTACAACTAGTATACATTCATTTGCACATGTATAAAGCCTGCCAGAACCGCACTGCTATTCTCTATTGTTCTCCAGGCATCGCTACAGGAGCGCTGTCGTTATCACCCACTACGCTATAGGAGCGTTGTTGTTAGCGGGACGGTATTATCGCGCCACTTCGTAAAGAAGTCGTTATTGTTGGTCGTGCAGTCCGAGGGTATTGTCATTGGCGATAGCGGTGATTGAAATCACGCCACCACAACTTTGCATAGGGCAAATATTTCGCATAGAAACCATACACATTTGTACATCGTCGCATCACACGTTGTTCAATTTGGCCATAGCCTACCGCTACATTCCTTTGTACTAAGGCACAAAAACATAGCAGTGTTTTACATACATACATTGAGGGTCTTCATGCAGTTAGCACTTCTGCATAAGAACGTTTATTCGCCACGAATTATACAGCAGCTGATTTTCGAGTTGCGGAACTTATGTATTAAAATCAAACCACAATTAATTCTTAATTTGCATCACCAATATGGCCAACTTAGAAGCTCTTAAGCAGCAGCGTCCGTCGGAACATAACCCGCATTCGCAGCACAGTTGATACAAAACTTGGAGTCTCGTCAGCTGAACTAAACTGTCGTTTGTCTATTTTAGAAGCCTACTTCAAGCAGGTAATGACAGTGCAGACCGAAATGGAGAAGATGGATCCAGACGAAGCCCAGCGGGACACCAGAAGTGAAATCGAAGACACATACGTCGCTATTAAGGTTTGCATTAAAGAGCAATTGGGCGCGGACGCCCACAATACAACCGTGGCCGATGCTTCGCCCTGCGTTTCTCATTCAACATCCATGAAGCTACCACGACTGGCACTTCCTACGTTTGATGGCAAGTACTCCGACTACAAAAACTTCGTAACGTCATTTAAGCAAGTCATTGATAGTCAACCTAGCTTGTCTTCTATCGAGAAGTTCAACCAACTGCTTAATTGTTTGAAGGGAGCGGCCTTAGAAACTGTGAAGGCATTTCAGATCTCTTCTGAAAATTATCCGAAAGCGCTCGAACGTCTTAAAGCTCGCTATGACAACCCCACGCTCGTCTTTTTGGATAATATAAATTCCTTATTCAGCTTGCCGAATGTTTCCAAATCGAATGCGCAACATCTGCGTAGTCTCATTGACAATGCATCAGCCCTGTACAACTCGTTACTGTCACTGGGTTCTGAGTCGCAAATTGCTCAGGCTATGCTCATCTCGATAGTGATGGACAAAGTCGATCAGGACACCAGGAAGAAATGGAATGAGTTTTTAGACTTCCGAGATTTTCCGACATGGACATCTTGCATTAGCGTCGTTGAACGACGTTGCCAATACCTAGAATCTATAGGTAAGCCCAGCATGGATGCTACGATGAGTCAACAATCAGTGAGTAAACCACGCAACCAAAAACCGCAACGACAAGGGTTGACCTTCAACTGTACACCACAAGCCTGTCACGTTTGCTCAAATACCGAACACAGAACCTTTAGGTGCCCTCAACTTATTGGAAATACGCTTAATGAACGCTACGATACTGCAAAACGTTTGGGGCTCTGCATTAACTGTCTCGGTAAAGGTCATCAGGCTGCGAAGTGTCCCTCAAGGCACAGATGCCGAACGTGCACTCGTCCACATCACACGCTGTTACATCGTGATGCTAATAACACAGCTTCTCCGGTGGCATCACAGCCCATAACGATGATACAGCAGAGTTCAGATGCCGTTGTTCATACACACACGGACACTTGTTTGAATCGAATTATACTATCCACTGCGTTGGTACAGGTTAAGGATGCTACAGGTCGTTACACAATTGGCCGCGCTCTACTGGACTCCTGCTCCCAGGTAAATTTTATATCTGATGAGTTCGCACAAACACTTCGTTTACGCCGTAAGAGAAGCAACTTGGAAATTCGCAGCATTGGGGAGTCGCAAACTCAGGTTAAGCATCGCACGTCTACCACAATCAAATCACGCTTTGTCGAATTGGAATTGCCACTCGATTTCTGTGTCACATCGCACATTGCCTATCATCCAAAATCGGAAATCGACATTTCATCATGGAATCTACCCAAGAATACGCAATTGGCTGACGAAAACTTCAACAAGTCGCGCCGCATTGACCTACTCCTTGGAACCGAAGCATTTTTTGATATCCTATCTGTTGGGCAAGTAAAACTTGGTCCTAATTTGCCTGTGCTGCAGAAGACCCTCCTGGGATGGGTTGTTTCCGGTCGTTGTGATGCAAGATCTACAACACCGCACAGCTATGCACTATCACTGGACGAATCCATAAACCAGAACGTAGAGCGCCTATGGCGTATCGAAGATGTTAGGACACCAGCTGATACCTACACTCCAGAGCAACGCAAATGTGAGGAAATCTTCATCACCACGGTTCGCCGACAAAACGATGGTCGAATTGTAGTTCGTCTTCCATTCAAGGATAATCCTTGTTTGCTAGGTCGGTCATATGAAACCGCCCGCAGACGCTTTGAAGCTCTTGAACGTCGCTTGAGCCGCACACCAGATATTAAGCGACAATACATAGACTTCATGGTAGAGTTCCAACGTTTGGGCCATATGAGCTTGGTGAGTACGCCGAAGATGAATGTGCCTCATTTTTATATACCCCTCCACTGTGTATTTAAGCCAAACAGTACGTCGACAAAGTTACGGGTTGTCTTCGATGCCTCCTGCCAGACTACGTCACAGTAGTCACTTAACGACTTATTGATGGTCGGACCAACCATACAGCTCGAGCTATACACGCTTCTGTTTCGTTTTCGATTGTATCGCTACGCGATTACTGCCGATATTGTCAAAATGTTCAGACAGGTTGTTGTTGATGATAAGGACCGGCAGTTTCAGTATGTACTCTGGAGAAATACACCCAATGAACCGCTTTGCACTTATGAACTCAATACAGTCACTTACGGGACCGCTGCTGCTCCATATCTTGCCATACGTAGTATGTCATATTTGGCTGATCAATACTTGGATAAGTTTAAAATCGGTGCCGAGGCCATAAAATCGTGCTTTTATGTAGATGACTTCATTTGTGGAGCAAATACTATTGATACTCTTCGTGAAATCAAAACAGAAGTTACCGAAGTACTTCGTCGTGGTAGATTTCAACTTGCAAAATGGCATTCAAACTACATCGAGTTTGTCGATGATTGCACCATCAAAGAGCTAAATCTGGACGACAAAGCTATAACTAGCACTCTGGGGTTAAGATGGAATGAACAAGAAGACGTTTTTATGTTTTCACTTGTGCCTAAGCAGACATTTAACGTTGTCTCTAAACGTTCAATACTGTCAGTGGCTTCATCTCTATTCGATCCGTTGGGATTAGTGTCACCTGTCATCATAGTAGCAAAAATTATTCTGCAAGAACTGTGGCTACTTAGACTGCAGTGGGATGAGTCAGTTCGACATAATATCCACACTGCATGGATTTCGTTTCTCTCATCACTTTCGTCGTTGGAGCTGCTTAAGATACCACGATTTTGCCTACAACCAAATGCTGGGAGCCTTCAGTTGCACGGTTTCTGCGATGCATCCATCAGGGCCTATGGATGTTGCATCTACGCACGTACGGTCAGCGCTGATGGTAAGGTTAAGGTGAATCTAGTTACATCGAAATCAAGAGTTGCACCAACTAGAAAACTATCGCTTCCGAAATTGGAATTGTGCGGCGCCCATTTGCTGGCACAACTTTTTGCCAAAATCGAAGTGAACTTTGCTGACCACAAGTATTCGAAGTTCTTGTGGAGTGACTCGCAAATCGTGCTATTCTGGATTCAGCAACACTCCGCCACACTGACCACGTTCGTCGGAAACCGAATATCTGAAATACAGGAGCAAACTTCCAGCTGTCATTGGAAATATGTTCCAACGCGCTGTAACCCCGCCGACCTATTATCAAGGGGATGTTCGGTGGATGAGCTAAATCAGTCTATGTGGTTCGAGCAGGACCTGCTTATTTGCTACAACACCAAGACGAGTGGCCAACACAAAGGCCGGGTGATATTGACCAAAATATTGTTGATTCGGAAAAACGCAAATCGGCATTTGCTGTTACTAGCGTTACCAACTATATACTCGAAGTTATCTACAACATCAGCTCGCATAGCCGTTGTTTGCTAATCGTAGCCTGGATGCTTCGTTTTAGTTACATAAGCAGAAAATTGTGTTCTTTCGATACACCATCTCCCTCGCCACAAGAACTACTACGTGCCATGCATTGTATTATTTGGAATTTGCAGACCAAATACTTCACCGATGACATCCAAGCACTTCGCAAAGGAAGAGAGGTCAGCGGCCACCTTAAATTTTTAAATCCCTTTTTACAGGTAACTGAAGGATTTATGCTGCTTAAGGTTGGAGGTCGCTTGGAGTTGGCAAACGTTCAATACACCCAGAAACATCCGATATTACTCCCAGGTAAAGATGAATTTGTTCGACGATATGTACAATTTGTTCACAGGCAGAACTACCATGCGGGCCCAAAGGCATTAGTTGGCCTTATCCGTCTACGATTCTGGATTGCCAATGCACGAGAAGTAGCACGGCGGGTCGTTCGCTCATGTGTTCACTGTGTTCGCTATCGACCAACCCTGGAGAGACAAATAATGGGTCACCTACCTGTCGAGCGCCTTACGCCATCGAGACCATTCTCAAGATGCGGTGTGGATTTTCGTGGCCCGGTTAACACGTACCTACGTATCCGCGGAAAAGTGCCTTACAAAAGCTATATCGCCATCTTTATATGTTTTGCCACGAAGGCGGTGCATGTTGAAGTGGTGTCCGATTTGTCAACCGAAGCCTTCATTGCGGCCTTGAAGTGCTTGGTAGCCAGACGCGGACTTCCGTCCGACATCTTTTGTGATAATGCTACCAACTTCAAAGGAGCCAACAACAAATTGTAGGCACTCAAGCAATTTTTATTCAATGAAGAAACGATCCACTCCATCAATAAATTTTGTTTAAATGAGTTCATAAAATTTCATTTCATCCCTCCCAGGGCCCCCCATTTTGGCGACCTGTGGGAGTCAGCAGTCAAGAGTGTCAAGGGGTTGCTCAACCGTACTTTAATGAATGCCCGACTCACATTCGAAGAGCTAACCACTGTAACTGCAGAAATAGAGGCGATTTTAAACTCCCGTCCCTTGTCTCCGCTCTCGTCGGACCCGAATGACCTGGCTGCACTCACACCAGGCCATTTCCTAATCGGAGATGCAATGCGTGCAATGCCTGAAACCCCAGTCGTGGAGTTGGATCTTTCAGAACATTGGCGACGAGTAAGCTCGATTAAACAACAGCTTTGGCGTCGCTGGTCACAGGAATACATAAATGAGCTTCAGGTGCGTAACAACTGGACCAAGTCGTCAACTAAAGTAACCGTAGGCCAAATGGTTTTCGTGCATGATGATAACTTACCACCTCAATGTTGGGTGCTGGGTCGTATCGAATCAGTTATACCTGGTAAGGACGACCGTGTACGCGTTGCTGATGTTCGTACCGCAAGAGGAGTAATTCGCCGACCCATACACAAGTTGGCTTTGTTACCAGTATCTTGAAAGTTGCCACATACTTTCAACGGGGCCGGGATGTGGGGTCGGACGCACATATGTACATAGATATGTGTGTATCTCAGCACTT
>NW_023458562.1:9809904-9812592 GCF_013731165.1 Rhagoletis pomonella | reverse complement strand
TTTGATTAAACTTTGTTGAATTCACTTACTGTATTTTAAGGTTTTTAGTTCTAATTCCTTTAACTTCATTTCCATCTTTTCTTTATGTTGTCTCTTTTTTTCTAAATTTTCTTCTTTCTTTCTCTGTTCCTTCATCTTCAATAAGTTTAGTTTTTCTTTTTTTATTTCGTATGTTTTCCTAGCATATCTCGAAATTTCTTCTAGTCTTTTTTCTATGCCTGATACCCTTGAGCAAAGAATTTCTTGCACCTCGGACTGCCTCTCCAACGCACTCAAACGAATGTTTTCGCGGTCCTCCACTGTCATTCTTCTTCTCGCCTGAGTTGACGTAGCCGATAGATCCATTTCTTCGTCCTGCGCTTCTGGCTGGGAAGAATCATTCTGTCATTGCCCTCCGTTTCTTGGATATTAGCTCCAAATGTAGAGCCCGAGGGGTTGACTGCTTCCTGTAGGTGAAGCAGCTCATCCACAGTTTGCTCCAAAGGTGTGAGGCTTCGCTGGACGTACGGACCTCCTCCTGTGGCAACAGTTTCCCGTCGGTTCGTGGAAATTTTTTTCTTCAACTTCAGTTTGTAGTCTAGCCAAACCTTAATAGTACACAAAAGAAACTGGATTTATTAAGTTGTCTTAGGAAACAATTCAACCCAATTCTTACCTTATTCCACTCACGTCCGTTCCGCATTGGAGGTCCGATGGCGTTAAGTTCGGCCGCAAACTTTTCCCACAATTCTGCCCTACTCTTCTTTGAGGAGCCGAAATTTCCCATCCCCTTGGCAACGTCTGGATTATTTTGCATGAGTTCCACTAGCTTTTCAAACTGTTGCGTTGTTGTTCGTTTTATTCTGAAAAATGTATTGTATTTAATGAAATTATGTACATATAAAACCAATTACTAACGTCTTTTCCATTTTGAAGTGCGAATCGAGAAAACAGTCGCCAAATATTGACAGCTATAGCGAAGCGAATGTCGTTTTTTCGCTAGTGGTAATACACGAAATTCATTTTCGCCACTCGTTCGCCATTTTGCGGCGAATTCGCCAGTGATTCGCATCTCATAATTCGAGAATGCGAAGTTCGCCGATATTTTCTTTCGCTTTGCAAGTGATAATACCGGCCTAAGTAACGTCCGAGGTCACTCTCTATATACCAGTTAAAGCCCCATGAAAATCCATTCAGTAGTTCCGGAGATTAGTTAGATCTAACAGACAAACAGACAAACAATCTACAGTTTTATTATAGTATAGATTAGGACGAACACCACAAATTGGAGGAGAAGCTCGGCCAAACATTAACATATGTGTAAGCGCCAATCTATTACACTGTGAGACAAATGGTAGGGGTCAGTGATCGGGAAAGGTTCAAACTACCGGGGAAAGTGATATCTGTAAAAAAGAAGTTATACCTGTCCCGGCGTTTCGCTGGGTCACGTCTAGGAATCGAGATATATATATAACTATCATATAGGGGAAATTGTCACCTTTGGTGGTCTTTTTTTGACATAACTCGAGAACCACTAGTCCGGTTTTGCTCAAACAAATTTAAAAAAATTAAAAATTACAATTCCTTTAATCTGTTCATATAACGTTTTTCTATATAATCAACCAAACCAAAGGTGACAATTTCCCCTATATGATAGTTATATATCTGTGTTCATATGGAAAAGTAGCTTATGTCGAAGGGTTGGCTTTAGTATAATGCGGCATTCCTTTTATTCTTTAAACGACAAGGAATTTTTTGATGAGACTTAATAAGAATATTGACTTGCTAGTATCGGAACTATTTCTTGCACGTTTATTTTCTAAAAGTTGTTCAACGGCTCAGCGCCAGCGAATCATTCGGAATCGTATACTGCAAATGCCGATTTATATTAAAGTCAGCCTTTCGACATAAGCTACTTTTCCATACGAACACAGATATATTAGATATATTAGATATCTGTGTTCGTATGGAAAAGTAGCTTATGTCGAAAGGTTGGCTTTAGTATAATGCGGCAATCCCTTTATTTTTTAAACGGCAAGGAATTTTTTGATGAGACTTAATAAGAATATTGAATTGCTAGTATCGGAACTATTTCTTCCACGTTTATTTGCTAAAAGTTGTTCAACGGCTTACCGCCAGTGAGTCATTCGCAATCGTATGCTGCGAACACACGGAAACTGTAAATACTAAGAATTGAAAGGGTGTGCTCGTCGTTTTCAATGTGTTCAGAACTTAATGCGCCATCAACCTGCTTCGCCTGTTGTTTGCATGCAACTAAATAAAATTTGTTGCTCTTCTACTCTTTCTGTTGACGTTCGGATTGTGTACGTGTAACAGGCTAACCTAATATTCGCGGCTTGCGTTTTGGTACGCACGCCGTCGAAATTGTTTTTTTGCGTCACCCGAAATTGGCTTGCGTGCGTTTGAATTTGATTTCATTGAGCGAAACGTCAAATCAAAATGTCACGCAGAACAAAAATTGGAAATTGAGTTAGCTTCATACGCACGCCGTTCAATTTCGGTTGGTCCCATACAAGTTGTATGTGCATGAGAAATTTTTGACAGTAAATTGGCGGCGTGCGTGAATATTAGGTTAGCCTGTAAGAAGCCGATTGTGTACATGTGAAAGGCCGAATCATGATACAAATATAGTAAGGTAGAACCGCTGAGAGTCACTTTTAAGATTCTTGACGTTTCCAAACAATTTAA
>NW_023458562.1:9800769-9809804 GCF_013731165.1 Rhagoletis pomonella | reverse complement strand
CCGCTGAGAGTCACTTTTAAGATTCTTGACGTTTCCAAACAATTTAATTTTTAAATTTACTCACAAACTCACACACACATTTTCACTTTCAATCTCAAGCAACAACAATTTCGAACAATTTCAATTTTTTATTTTCACTTTTATATGATTTTAAAATGTTGGCAAACTTCAAAAAAAAATCATGGCCGACAAATTGAGAGAACGGTTATACCTTGCTATGTTTTTATCATGGGCCGAATATAGTTCTTATGCTTATAAAAAACTTTGGCGAAGTATGTTAGGAGTATTTGACGCTGAAATTTTTTTATGCGTCTTTTTTCGCCGTCAACTTTGAGCTCGCGCCTTTATTCGTGTGTAGTGACGATATAGTATATTCTACGGGTAAATGCAATTTTAAAATTTTATACAAACTAAAACTTAAAAGAAAGTTTATTTTCCATTTCTTGGGCAGCATTTTATATGAGAGCCACTGCACACGCATTCTGGAGTAAAAAGGCTCACTCTCCCAAACGTACGCCACATACACTCCTCGTCATTTGAATAGCTCAACTTTTTAATCTTTAGTATTTACGCTTTTAATTTTGTTTATTTAATATTCATTACATCCGATTTTAAAACTTTATACAGAGTTAAAAAAATGTCAACAAAGGGGTACAATAAGTGCAAGTTTCAAGGGTCTGTAAAATAGCGGTGATTTTTGACAATTTTTTTGGTGATAGTGCTGCGCGTTTTCTCTCATACAAAGTATGCTCGACAAAACTTTTATATGGATTAAAATGCGCAGCACTGTCAATAAAAAATAAATGAATTTCAAAAATCGGGGCTGTTTTAGAGTCACTTCAAACTTACACTTAATTACACTATAATTGAATGGGCTACAAAACTGCATATCAGAAATTTTTCTAAAAATATTATTAACTTATTCACTGCAGGTCATTAGGATGGCACACTCCTATGTTGACCTTTTTTTAAGAACTGTTTCCAGCTCTCGAGAAAAACGAAAAAATCATATAAGATGCTGCCCAAGAAATGGAAAATAAACTTTCTTTTAAGTTGTAGTTTGTAAAAAATTTTAAAATTGTTGACGGCAAAAAAAGACGCATAAAAAAATTTCAGCGTCAAATACTCTTAACATACTTCGCCAAAGTTTTTTATAAGCATCTTTTTTCGCAAAATTTTTTTAAACGCTTTTTTTCACCGTCAAAACACCAGCGCGCCTTTATTCGTATGTAGTGACGATATTTTTACAAATAAATTATATTAAATAAACACACGGAAACTGTAAATACTAAGAATTGAAAGGGTGTGCAATTCAAATGACGAGGAGTGTATATGAGCAGATGTGATCACTAGCCCAAGTAAACGCGAGCTGAAAGCGTGATTGTGTTAGTGTGCCAATTACGTTTGAATGAATTTGCGTTCGCTTTGTTACGCTCTCGCATGTATTTGCATGTGATGCTTACGCTCTTTAAGCAGGCGCTCACTCTCTGTCCATGCTTGTATATGAGCAAATTTGACATCGATATAACTGTTGCCAACTTTGTGCCTTTCGCAAGAAATTAAGTGCGTTTAGGGAATTAAAAGGCGAAAATTGTTTAGTTTAGCGCTTGTTTTGTTCTTTGGTGCCCTTTTCAAGGCAATTTTATAATAAAAACGTGATTCTATGGTGACATTGTATTTGACTTACACATATTTTAGTGTTTGGCCGAACTTCTCCTCTGGATAATATGCTCCAAGATAATCCAAACGCAATATTTTCACACAGTCTCTATCACGGAATCCATAGAATATTCTGCTCATTAGCTGGGTGTGCGCATTTGTACAAAAGTAAGCAATTGCATGAAAATAAAGCCTATAGAAAAACCAAGTTTTGGAAATTGTTTTACGAATAAAAAAACATTTAGCAAATTAAATTTATTAAATTGATTAACTGCGCATAGTTGCAAATATTTACAAGTTTCATTGTGTGATTACTTAAAATATTTGAACATACAGCTTTATATGCGAAAATACCATTAAACACAGCAACTCAAAATTGGTGTTTTTTTGGGGAAAATTGCGCTATTTTCAGTATTTTGGTGCTTTTTTAAATAAAAAACTTGGCGATCAGGGCTGCCAACTTGGCTCAAACCGTGCCATTTTTGGCACTATTTGACTTGAAATGGCACTGAATTTTTCAATTTTGCACAAAGTGCCAAAATGGCACTTTTGAAAAAAAGCCAAATTTAAATACATTTTTGTGAAATCCTTTGCGTGTACTTCTTTTTCTCAACTAAAATTTTCTAATTTCGATAGTATATACAACTGGTTTATCTTACTTTGACATTGGGCTTTTGTTTTAATTTGTCTAATTTTAATGCTAATGGGAAGGACTAAAGAGAATGACACCTTTTTTGGCACTTTTAATTTTCTATTTGGCATATTTTAGCACATTTTTATCCTCAATATGGCACTTCATAGCTACGTATGTTTGGCAGCCCTGTGGGCAAATCTGATCACTAGCTGACCTTCACCGAGCGCTCTTTGCTGGGTTCGGACTACAAAAATGGAAGTAAATATCAAGTATTCGTAGTAGATGTGCATTTCTTATATTAATAAAAAACAATTCATTTCTCCTCGTACCCCTGTACAAATAAGGAGCTAAAGCGGCCTTATAAGGGTCGATATCTGTAGACTGGAAAATCGACCAGCTAGTGGTTGAGATGTCATTTACACGGGTCGATTTTGGTTGAACGACAAAAATCTACTAGAAAATCGACCCGTATAAAGGCGCCTTTATCCAGCGAGCAATTATCATTAAAGTTAAAATGCCTTGGTGAAAATTAATAAAAAGTTATTTCATTCTTTCTTTACCGGGACAATTGTTACATCGGTGAGCAACGACGCAATTACAGAACTTTAGACAGAGCAATATTTTTCGATCGGGTTCAAATCGGGCGATTGTGAGGGCCTATTCACGAATTCAAGTGTATTTGCAAAGTTGCTGTAGCTCACCAATGTAACAATCGTGTCGATAAAAGGGTAAAATATAACTTTTAGTTTGCTATTAAAAACCCCACCTCCTTTCTATTTGAAGAGTAAATTTTTTGATGCAACAAAACGGAGCAGATTTTCAGTTGAGCGAAGTAGAGGACTAGGTTTCAAATTTTTTCGACAAAACGGAACAAATCTACTCCTATCGGAGCGAAGTCCGAACGATGGCTTATTATGTATATGAGGAAAATGTATGCTCTTTGTTTGGTACACAAAGTCATAGCCCGAACACAATGAAAACGACGAGCTACAAACCACAGCTGTCAAATTATTTTAACACGTACTCTTATGTAGATAATTATTTTGGCGACGACCGGGCTACGCGACGGCTGTGGTTGTGGCCAGATTAGATCTATTTCTATTTTTCTGGCGACAGATAAGGTTCTTTCGCTTCTTTTATGTCAAACTCATACAAATTCATGATGTCGCTGCCGCGTTCAAAGAAATCATGTCGCCATCGACAATGCGCTTAGATAATAAAGATGACAAATTGGAAGCTGTGGTCGGTAGCTCGTCGTTTTCAATGTGTTCAGAACTTCAGTATTACCGCAGCCGTATTGCGATGAACATGATGTCGGTGGGATATAAATAATTGTTTCGCAACTTTTCATACCCTTCCTCCCGTAAACTGTTTTTCCCTTTCTCCAGCCCGCGCTCGCACTTTCGCTACTGCGCGGGCAAAAAAGCGCCCATGGCTGCTATCAGGGTTGCCAGTATTTTTTTAAGCGGTATCGCCAGTTTCTCAATTTAAAGTCGCCAAAATCGCCAAATTTTATTTATATTATCGCCGGATTAGTCGCCAACAAAATTCTGAGCAAAACCAAACATAAAAACTCAAATAAAATTGCAATTCAAAAACGATTTTTATTTGTAGAAGTTTATTCGCGCATAGCACAAATATTTATTATCGCAGCAAAATAAAATAAAATTATTAAAAACTTAAACATGTACGTTTTTATTATTTTTTAACTTCCTACTTCGGGTTACTTATTATTACCTGTTCTGTATTAATTACTTATACAAATACAGGGAAAATCAATATTAGTTACAGTTTCAAACGTATCGTCCGTTTCCTTTTGTTTTGTTGTTTCTTCCTCTGTATTTATCTTAGGATAAATTATGTCATACTTAAAATTCTTAATCATCCTGTTCGATGGATGGAATTTATCGCAACATATATTTCTTTCATTGTCGGCCGCTGTGGTGTAGTGGTAAGCAGTGCGCGCTTCCACTCCGCAACGCCTGGGTTCAAACCCTGGTCAAAGCAACGTCGCAAAAAATATAGAAAAAAGGTTTTTTCTTAACAGCGGTCGTCCCTCGGCAGGCAATGGCAAACTTCCGAGTGTATTTCTGCCATGAAAAACAGCTTCTCATAAAAATACAATCGCCGTTCGGAGTCGGCGTAAAACTGTAGGTCCCTCCGCTTTGTGTGACAACATCAAGGCGCACACCACAAATCGGAGGAGAAGCTCGGCCAAACACTAACATATGTGTAAGCGCCAATCTATTATTATTATATTTCTTTCATAGAAATAAAGGCGCGTATGTAGCAACGAATTTAACATTTTTATTTGCAATTTATTTCGCGCTTGAGTCTTGATCGCATTTAATACAGAGAAAGTTCTCTCGACATGAGCGTTGCTTGTAGGAAGGCTCAATATTTTCAAAGCATAGGATGACAACTCCTTGAACACGGGCAGACCGGCAGCATTTTCATACGGATGCACTATCGGCCAAAAATCATAACTGATATTCCACTGATTTTCAACTCGACTCAAAACTTTTTCATCTCCTATATTTAATTCAAGGAAAGGTAAATCTTTGAACTGAGGGCGATTTTGATTTAAACAAATTTTTGGCGAAAAAACTTGAATTTTCCTTAATTTCTTCAAACTTAGTGGTAAACGTTTAGCAATTTCTTTACAGAGAGTTTTGAGGTATTCGAAAGCTTTCTTTTCAAGGATAGCCGCATCACCTCTGGAAATCATAAACGATGAACTTTTCATTTTATAATAAAGGGTGCCAAAATTTGCTTCCTCAGGAAGACAGTACGCTAAATCATTATCTACATTTTTTATCAAAATATTTGTATCCCTGGTTTTGACAAACGAAGGTGTCATCACTTTTTGGCAAATAAAAAAAAAACAAGTTTTCCAAATCTTCCAACGATTTACCAGCATCAGTATTATCTTTTTGAAATGACAAATTAACTTGATTGATTTCTAGAAGAACTGGTTCTAAAATAGTCAAATATAAGTAATTTGAATTGTCATTGAACATTTCTTTCAATAACCGAGCGACATAAGACTTCTCTTTTTCTACAATAAGCGAAAAATATGTTTTTAGTTCAAGCCAATTCTCTTGGATTCGTTTCACTGCATGGTGCATGCTAAGCCAAGGCGTAGCACAAAGTATAACAATTTTTTTTTGCTTTTTTGATTCCACGCCATTGTTCAGAAGCTCATAAATACGCTGAAAGTCTGCATTTCGAAGAGCACTCTTTTTAAACCAATTGTAAACATTTTTATATAAGAACTCAACATGTGCTGGCAAATCGTCGGCAGCTTTTGAACTTGCATTGTCAAGTGAATGGCATACACATCGAATCAAGACTAAGGTAGGACAGTCTTTTTTCAACTTTGTATATAACGAGTTATGTTTACCGCACAAATTCGCAGCGCCGTCAGTACCTATACCGACTAAGTTGGTCAATCTCATATTAATGCTTTTAAGGAAAATTGTTGTATGGTCGTACAATTCTTCGGCAGTCGTGCTATCGACAGCGACTATGGCTAAAAATGAGGTAGTGACTTCTTTGCGAGATTCGCTGTAATATTTAACGCAAATGCAAAGATATTTCATAACTGAAATATCGGTCGTCTCATCAACGATTAGTCAGAATGGAGAATTGCTGATGTCATCTACTAAATCTTCTATCACATTTCTAATCAAGTTCCCACATTTAGTACGATGCATTTTCAATTTGTCATTTATTTTACTCTGTTCAGATTCAGCGGGTGGAAATGACAGTCGTGTTTGTCCTGGAAGTGTTTGAAACGATTTTCCTTTGTTTTGGTGTCCTTGTGTCTTTCCATGTTTCTGCAAATCCTTAGAATGTGCACGCAATGTTATTTTACACCATTTGCAAAATGCTCTCTTTTTTTCTCCATCTTCTGCCTCAGTAAGCCAACCTGTTTTATAGATTTAAATTTACTTATGGGAAGTCCGGTTTGGAATTGAATTAATTACTACGTATGTACATCGTAAATGAAATTAAAGAAATTCTAAGAATGCTTTACCTGATGCCCAATATTCTTTTTCCCAGTTTTTATTATACTGCCGCATCAAGGACTCGACGTTTCCGCATTTTCTATTTTTGGACGGGATTCCACTTTCCATTTTCGTTCAAGTCTCATTAATTACGAAAATAATTTTATTCAATTCTAAGTTACTATCGAGCTTAGCAAAATTTTGTTGAAAAAGCTGATCTGCCAAATAGAAATTCACACATTTTATGTATACCCACGCCACAACAACTTTTAACTTTTTGATAGATTCACTGACCGTGACAGTTCGTTTTGTACGTTCCTTTGCCAGGGTTTATTTATGAGTTAAAAAGAGACAAAAATGCTTCCTAAACCAAGAGTACAAGTAATGCTTCCTTAAGGTCTAGTGCACACGTCAAATATAGGTGCGTTCGTTTAAAATCTCCAGCAGAAACCAACCAAATGCCAAATTTCGGCGAAATGTCATCTGTTCTCTCACAAGAGAGAAATATCCAAAATAGTACGCGAACAGAAAATTTGCAGAAACTTGCAAGTTAGACGAACAGCTGATATAATTTTTGTTTACATACAAAAGTGTAAAATTTAAAACGTACGAAAAGTCATCGCAAAGTGTTATACTGACACAGTTCATTGATTAAACAAATAACTACTTATTTCTTACAAGTTTAAATAGTCGCATTTTGTAATTTTTATCTTCCAAACCATCAAATTCAATTTTGTGATTTGCGTAAATGCCAACCAGCTGTTTTTGATCAGCTGTTTTCCTGTTGGCAAATTGCTGTTGGCAAAAATTTTTCCTGCAGAAACCAGCAGCTTCCCCTCAAAATGAAATGTCAGTTTGCTCTCTCAATTTCCCCTACTTTGCAAGTTTTTTGCGTACGCGAACGCAAAAACTTGTAAGTTTTGGTTAAACATGAACAATTAACAGCTACGCGAACGAACCTTATATTGTGCTCATTTGAGTAAGGAAAATAAGTTATTAAAACTTAGCTGAAATTTCACGTTTTTTGTCAAGCCGCCAAAAAAGTCGCCGTAGCCAACTTCTGCAAAAAATCGCCAAATTGGCGACAAGTCGCCAATACTGGCAGCACTGTCTGCTATACTGTATTAGTAAGATTTGTTGCCCCCTTCCCGTTTGCCCATGATTTTCCCCTGATCTAGCCCGCGAAATGGGCTCGCTTGCCCATACGGGAAAAAGTGCCCATGTCTGCTGTAACCCATTAGCAACAATTTTCATCATTGCAACGTGTCGACATTCATAACACACGTCGGAAAGTTGCGATGGCGATCCGAAAATTGTTGCTAAGAGTTTTGCGAACCAACTTATTTTGTATATAAAACTTACTGTAAAATATGACGAAAAAATATTTAAAAATATTATAAAGACATGTGCATTAGGGTGGTCAAAAATAAAGAAAAGTCGGAATTTTAATACTCTCACCCCTAGGATTGTTCAATACCGAAAATATATACACCTATTTTTTCAAATTTGAAATCAAGAAACTAAAAATTGAGCTGCTTCTTTCCTGAGTGCAAAAGCACAAAATACATATATCTGCAAGGGGACGGATGCAAAGCTTCAGCATGAAATTAAGAAAATTACAACATAGGTTAATGTTTTATTACATGTTAAAGATTAAAATTTGTTTATTTGATTTAAAATAAATAATTGTATAAAAACTCGATTTTATTTTGTAAAAAAGAAGTTATACGTTGCCCGTCGTTTCGCTGGGTCACGTCTAGGAATCGAGATATATCGATTTGAAGTTAGTAACTATCATATAGGGGAAATTGTCACCTTTGGTGGTATTTTTTTTTTGACATAACTCGAGAACCACTAGTCCGATTTTGCTCAAACAAATTTAAAAAAATTAAAAATTACAATTCCTTTAATCTGTTCATATAACGTTTTTCTCTATAATCAACAGTTTTGCCGGTAAAAATAAATGTATGAAGAAAAAAAATATTTTTTGCCTAAAATATTAAATTGTTTTATTTTTAAATTCATAAAAAATCCAAAACGGAAAAAATGGCAAGTCGTATTACTTTCACGCAAAGTCACATAACCTTTAAGCAAAATGAGACATAGATCATGAAAATCGATGGACGCGTTTCGCTTTTATTCACAATTAAGTGAATAAAAGCGAAACGCATACATTGATTTTCATGATGTATGTCTCATTTTGTTCATAGGTTATGCGACTTTACGTGACACTTTTTTCCGTTTTGGATTTTTTATGAATGAAAAAAAAAAAATTTAATTTTTAACAAAAATATATATTTTTTTCATACATTTATTTTTACCGGAAAAACTGTTGAGTATATAGAAAAACGTTATATTAACAGATTAAAGGAATTGTAATTTTTTTCTTTAATTTGTTTGAGCAAAATCGGACTAGTGGTTATCGAGTTATGTCAAAAAAAAGACCACCAAAGGTGACAATTTCCCCTATATGATAGTTACTATCTTCAAATCGATATATCTCGATTCCTAGACGTGACCCAGCGAAACGCCAGGCCACGTATAACTTGTTTTTGACCGATATAACATTTCCCGTTGGTTTCATCCCATCCCGATTTTGACTGTCGCATAGTGTTATCGATCACATCAACTTGCCTTTTTATGAGCTTTTATTTAACTTGGTCATCCCGCGCAAATCGTGGAAATTTCCAATCGATTTTAAATATAAATGAATTCCCTATATGGTCCAGGGA
>NW_023458562.1:9791379-9800669 GCF_013731165.1 Rhagoletis pomonella | reverse complement strand
ATTTAATTATAAATTCAACCAGAATTCTTAAATTTGCATCTGGATTTTCCGTTGTCACATATAATCGCAATAATCTAGCGGCCTTGGTGAGCCACCGAGAATGTACAATTTTCCCTGGTTTGATGTTAGCCAGATCCACCGGAACCACGCCGCTAGCAATTGCATGGGCCATGTCGTATAAGTACTTCGAATCGGTGGAAAATTCAATTTTTTCTGGAGCAGGGGGCATATTTTGCAACTCAATTTTCTGGAAGCCGTCCACCACCTGAAAATATATAATAATAAAATAATTAAAAATGGGTGACAATTATAATAAATGAGTGATAGCAATAACTTACCGGAAGAGTTTCACAAGTTTCGATTTGACGGCTCAGTTTTCCGGTTGCCGATCTTGGTCCTGTGCTGGTTGATTTATCCAAAGCTTCAAACAAATGCCGAAACGGAAGTTCGTTGAAGTGTAGAAGGCAAACGAACCAATGCAATGGTCTTTTTAACAGCAATTCGAATCGTCGTATAATTCCACCGTGTGGGCCAGTGTTTGTTGGCTCACCGTCAGTGCATATTCCAATAAATGCATCCAGTGATATATTTTTATCGTTGAAAAAACCATTTAATTTGGTTGTTTTGTATTCAGCGGTTTCATGTTCCAGTCTTACGTAACCAATCAATTCAGAATTGGGTTCTCTCAAAATAACAAGATGAGGTTCTTTTACCATCCTAGTATGATACTTCTCATCAATTTTATCTATCGTTAAAGTATCATCTTTTCTGCCATCGAATGAAAACGCTAACAAATTGGTATCATCTAACCGTTTGCGAAGCACTTCTTGTCTGCATTTCTCTTTTTCTCTGCGAACTTTCGATTTATCCATGATGAGAGGTTTCCCATGCTTATCTTTAATTTTAAAATCTTGCAAAAGAGCGCTTCCCAATGCTGATGCTACTCTGTCAGGCACACCAAATCTGTCACATACCAAGGCAAAGTTAAAACAATCGTATCTCTCTGTGTATTGTGAACTTGTGCTTCTATCCATATCTTCTTGAACCGGTGGCGGTGCGTATGTTGAATCATCGGGATCTTGGTATGTTGGCATTGATGACATAGACGTTGCTCCTTGCTCTTCAGTTTCCATCACAAATGCATCCATTGTTAGTCTTCTCTGATTATGTTGATCGTGCATGAACTCTTTGAGGCGTTCGGGAACCCAGCCGCATGCACATGGAGCTGCCTTCATACATACTTTACATACTCTGTAAATTGTTGGGTGTTGTTTCTTCTCTTGATTTGCTCTTGATACTTGTCAAGCAATTTATTCAATTTATTAAATACACTCTTTTCAGCATTATTTCCATACCAAGTTTTTCCCAAATTCCAATCATCTTATCTTGTACTTGAATAGTGAATGATTTATGGGAAAACTTTTTTTGTTCTGTTTTAGCACGTTCGCTTAAGTAAAAATAATATCTCAAGATATCCAGATGGGTTGGTAAATTAAGATCAGTTAAATCAGTAGACACACCAAAAACAGTAACATCATGCTTGGGTATATGACTCATTGGGTTTTCGATAGTTGTTGATGTAGTTGCTTCATCTTGCGGTGTAGAGGATGGTGGATTCATTGTAAACTTTTTGATTTGGAATGGTCACTTCACTTATTATTTTTTTTGAAATATTTTTTTATCTGAAATTAGCACTTCACACTTTGAGTTCTTCACAACGACTTAATGCATTCACAAAAACTGTTGCGTTATATATGGTCTACGAGACGAGGTAATAAGAATGAAATGGTAATTTCAATTCTACCTGCTGTGTCTTGTGGTGGCTTAAAAAAAACAACACAAGCAATTTTACGATCTGCAATTGTATCACAGTGATACCTTCATTGTTTAAAAGGGTTGCGGTGCATTCCAGTGATACCTTAATTGTTAAAATGGTTGCAAAAAACGCGCATTTCTTAAGAAGGTGCCTTAAAATACCCACAAAAAGGGTTGTAAAAACAACCTTCATTTCTTAAGTAGGTGCTATAAAAAAACTACACAAGTAAGTTTACGACATGCAGCTGTGTCTTAAAAACCGCAAACAAGCAATTTTCCGATTTGCAATTGTGTCACAGTGATACCTTCATTTTTTAAAACGGTCTAATAAAAAACCCACACAACTATGTTTACGACATGCAAATGCATCACAGTGATGCCTTGGTTTTAAAAGGGTTGTAAAAACGCTAATTTCTAATAATTTTTTTTTATTTCTTTTCTATTACTAAGTTAAATTAATTTTTTCATTTACATATGTTCTGACTAAATAAATTTCTAAAGAGAAAAATAAACTCCAAAAAGAAAAAACATAGGCATTTCGCTGATTTTTTCATGTAAAGTGCAAAACCGGCGATTTTTTGAAATGTTTGTATGGTGAACCCCCAGGGGGGTTCCAGGGGGTGTGCCACTGGCATCGGTGGGTCGGGCCTCCAAAGTTAGTGGGGGTCGGTCATACATTTGGACTCGATTGGAGCACTCTAAATGGGTCAAAGTGGGATTTTTCAAAATTTGCCCCTACCCAAAAGTTCGACCCAAATTGGGGGACATCAGAATTCGTTTTAGAGGTATGGTTCCTTCGGCAAAGTTTCTTATTTTGATCCCTAGAATATGATTTTCACAGAGCAATGGGCGATTTTTTTGCCTCCCCACAAATCGACCCGGCCTACTGCGCATACGCTACGCTATACCTATAAATATATACATATACGTTAGAGTCTTACGCATACTCTACGCTATACATATATAAGTATATAAGTCCACCAGAATAAATTTGTTTAGTCCCTTTTCAATAAAACATGGACCGATTTGAAGCATATAACTACGTAAAATCTAGAAATGTTATCTCCGATAAATAGGGGCCGTGGAACATTTCGCATACGCTACGCTATCTTACTAATATTATAAATGTGAAAGTTTGTATGTTTGGATGTTTGGGAAATCATCACGCTGAAACGACTGCACGGATTTGCATGAAATTTTGTACGCAGATAACTTATAGGCCAGATTGGTTAATATGCTATTCTTTTAAGAGTTGCCACCTGTTAAAAAAGTTTAATTTATTTAATATGCAAGTACGACAGAATGGATTTGATATTTGCACACAGATAGCTTATGACCAAGACTGGAAAATAAGCTACTTTTCTTAAGAGTTGCCACCTGTTAAAAAAGTTACATTAAATTAATACGCGGAAACGACTGAATCGATTTGCATGAAATTTTTCAAGCCGATAGCTTATGACCTACAGTGTGAAATAGGCCAATTTTTTTGAAGAGTTGCCACTTGTTAAAAAAGTTTAATTAAATTAATATGCGGAAACGACTGAACAGATTTGCATGACATTTCGCACAGAGATAGCTTACGACCTATGTTGGAAAATAGGCTACTATTTTAAGAGTTATCAGGTATTAGGAAAGATTAATTAAATTAATACGCGTAAATGACTGAACTGATTTGCATGAAAGTTTGCACACAGATAGCTTATGACCTATACTGGAAAATAGGCTACTTTTAAGAATTGCCACCTGTTTGAAAAAGAAATTTTGCTCAATGATGGTTTATGACCTAGATTGAAAAATACGCTATTTCCTTAACCGGTTTTCCGATCAGAACGAAATTTAGTACACTTACTACGGATTTCGGAAGGATGGTCTTAGACTGAAAGTAAGTCCGGTAACTCAACGCCCCTCCTAAACAAATTGGAATTTTCATATTACATACATATCTCTGGAAGAATTTGTGGGCGAGAACTGAAACTTGGTATAGTAATATGTATGTGAAATCAATGTTGGCATAAACGATTGATGTTTTAATCAGTTAGTTAATTCGATTAAATTTAATCTGATTACCGTTAACCATGATTAGTTTTAATCTGACTAAACAGTTAATCGTAACCGCGATTAAAAAATTAATTTTTAATCATTAATTAATTTGATCAAGTAGGTTTGGTGATTAATTAAGTTATGCTGGAATTTCTCTGTGCACACATAGCAAGTTAATCCGGTATGGCTAAGTCGGGTTTCCTCATCAATCTAAGCAATTTGGTGTGCATTTTCATTAAGATATATACCAACAAACGTTTAACTAACTAGGTTTGTAAAAGTTCCCAGTTTATGTATTACTAATAACAATAATTATTTTTATTTTTTTATTTTATAAGCTTTTTATAGGCGTAAAACACAAAATAATTACTATAACTGGTGTTTGGTTTCAAACTCAGACAAACTAGACAAATTGATCAAATTTTATTTTTAATTGGATTAACGATTAATGTTTTAAATTAATTAAACGTAATCGCAGCCAGCGATTAACGATTAAAAAAATGTTATCATTAATCGTACAGTTGATTACGACTAATTAAGTTTAATCGTCAAACGCGATTAACATTTTAATCGTCAATCAGATTAACAGTTTGCCAACACTGTATGAAATCATGTTCATATTCACGGAAAAAATGGACGTTTTAGAAAAGAGGCGTAGCACCTCCCATACTGACTGAAAGTTTCATATTGCATATCTCTTCAAATGTTTGGGGTAAAGCACTCAAGCTTGGTATGGAAATACATATGCATGAATGTATGTGAAACTAATACCATACTCATGGAGAAAAATGAGAGTTATTGGAAAATGTGGTGCGGCAACTCCCATGCAAATTGATTTTTCTATGCTGCATATCTCTGGAGGTGTTTATTGCAGAGGACTGGAACTTGGCACCGAGATGTGGATACAAAATTAATTCCACACTCATGGAGAAAAATTTGCGTTAATCGAAAATGGGACATGGTTCCTCCCGTACAAATTTACTGTTTTGTTCTGCTTATCTCTAGAGGTGTTGATGGTTGTGGAAGAATACTGGAACTTGGTATGGAGTTGTGTATACAAAATGTATCAATTGCTCATGGAAAAAATGTGAGTTATTAAAAAAGAAGGCATTTCGCCTCCCATACATACTAAAAACTTCTTAATACATATCTCTGGAAGGATAGAAAATCTCTCGAAGTATTTTAAATTTGTTATGGAGATTTATTTTATAAGTGACGTACTGACAGAATAAATTTCATTAAATGGAAAAGGGAGAGCCGGGTTCAGCCTTATAGTCGAAAGCTCTCTAAAGGCATTTGCTATAGTAATGAGAAGTGGTATTTTATCAAAGCCAGGTTACTAAATTTGAATTAGAAATATTAGAACCCGCCGTGGCACCTCCAAGAAGGTTATACGTTCACGCGTCGTATACCTGGAACCATTTTAAGGTAAACTTAGAGGGATTGATATCTTTCGTATGCCTAACGCGCAGAGAAGATTTTATAATTTCATAGTTTTAAACGGCCTAAATACCTTAACTCGCTTAAAAAATAACGAGCTATAACGAAATGGACACAGAAATAAAATCCATCATTAAATTATTTTTCATATTTGTATAAAAGCGCGGCCCGCGGGTATAAGCTAGTCTGTATATAAATAGGCAATCATGTTTCTTTACACCCCTTTTGCGGCTAAACTATACCTCTAAGGTATAAACAATTATATAGCATTAGAAAGGATTTTGAGGCTGATGTGCAGGCAATTTTTCAAATTTCAATTAAGTTGAACATAAAGCGAAAAAATCAATTCAAAAGTGACACCAATACTAATGCCGTACATGTACATGGTTGGGACGGAAATGCCTCCTAAATGTATGCTTTAATATTGATACTGAAATACAGAAACGTGCTTAGCAGCAGTTTAGGAATAAGATGTATGTCCTATAGTCCAGCGCAAGTGTATTTGCCGCATTTCGTTCAATAAGTACTCCTTGCATTGTACTCTACTCCCAACACATTGTTATTCTTTTTCCGCATACATACACTACTTGGCGATGAGAGAGTAAATACTTGACGTACTTGCTATTACTCCACCTGCTGCCAAAAGGGAGTAGCAATCTACTCTCTGTATACTTATAGTACTGTAAGTACTTGCGTATTAAATTTCAATTCTGGTTGTTAGCCTACTAGTTGTTATCAGTTGATATCGTT
This sequence comes from Rhagoletis pomonella, assembly GCF_013731165.1. Lineage (NCBI taxonomy): Eukaryota > Metazoa > Arthropoda > Insecta > Diptera > Tephritidae > Rhagoletis > Rhagoletis pomonella. The sequence goes on along the minus strand of NW_023458562.1, from coordinate 9,794,624 downwards.
TGCGGCGCTGGTCAGCGAAGTTGAAAGAGTAAAAATAGAATATGGAAATTGAGATGTAAGGAAATGTTTACTGCCTTATTTATAAAAAATAACGTAGATTTAGAGAGTTGTTTAATGTGACATTTTCATAAAACTTTTGTATTCTAGCAGCATTTTAAATATATGTATGTATTTATATTTTATTCATCTTATGCTTCATATATTCATAGTACTATGATTGATGAAAGTATTATTTCTCGTTTCTAATTTCCTATAAAACTATTTGCAGTCATTAACCAGCAAATAAGTTGTCAAAAACAACAACTTAAGCAATTCTGCTCTACGAAATAAAATTATTAGTGGCAAATCAACATTTTGAAAAGTGTCGATTTTCACATTCGATAGTTGGACATGGTAGCGACGAGATGTACGAGCATTTTTTTCTTAAGAGCTGCATACTGATTTAAGAAATTATTTTATAGAAGCAAATTTATTTTCCATTTATTGTGCGTAATTTTATATGAATTTTTAGTTTTTCTTGAGAGCCTTTACAAAAAAAAAAAAAATACGAAATATGTACATATGTACATTAGACTGCATCACCAGAAAAAGTTGCGGGTTTTCCGCCGGAATTACAAAATTTATTATATTTTAAGATGTCCACCAAAATATTTCGGAAAAATATTAAGATTTAAGCGAGCTGGACCGATTTGAAAATACCTCCAAAAATGAAGTTTTTTATGAATAAAAATAGTTTCTTAAAGGACTTTTTGAAAAAAGTCCCCTCAGATGACAAATTAGATTAAACTTAAAAAATCTGCATAAAAATATTTAAAAATCTTTTCAACGGAATCAAATGAATGAGATTTATGATGCTGTTTTTTTTTTACTTTTTCAAAGATTGATTTACGAAAAACTTGAATAACTGGGCCAAAAATGTTCTGATTTTAACTTGTGGGATCTCAGTAGAAAGGTATTTTCACACTGTTTTTATTTCTGTCCAAAAAATAAAGTCATTCGTGTCCCATTTTTTTTTTTTCAAATACCAACACAATTCAACTTTGAATGACGTTCGTTCATCCTACCTTTCTCTTTCATCCTCTTAATGAGTTTATTATCAAAGAAAATACCTTTCCAATGACACCTCTTAAGTCTAAATCGGAAGAGTTTAGGTTCAGTTATTCAAGTTTTTCTTATACCAATCTTTGAAAAAAGTTAAAAAACAACCGTTTTGTCATTTGAGGGGATTTTTTCAAAAAAAATCTTTAAGAAACTATTTTTATTCATAAAAAACTCCATTTTTGGAGGTATTTTCAAATCGTTCCAGCTCATTTAGATCTTAATATTTTTCCGAAATATTTTGGTGGACGTCTTAAAATATAATAGATTTTATAATTCCAGTGGAAAAATAATACCGAATTTTTTTTTGTATGGGGAGTGATGCAGTCTAACGTACATACATACCCAGCCATATAACTTGATTTCAAGAGAAACGAATTTTCATTGGGCACGTTCAGAAGGCGCAACAGCTCAGTAACTGGAGCGATTGCACCTTCTGAACGCGTTGTTGCGTACTTCTGATCAACTGAATAGTTGTGTGTTAGATGATCGTAATATTTTTCAGATCATTTGAGACAACATGTTGGTGTGTACCTTTGAGAGTTGAATTTGACATCTAATGTATGAAGTCGTTCAGAAGACGCATAACGATCAGTGATTTTTTTTTTAGCAACGGTTGCGCTCAACTGATGCGCCTTCTGAACCTACCAATTGATAGCTATTTTTATACCTTTCATGAGCATGAAATGGTATTATAACTTTGGTCCGATGTTTGTAAGTACCAGAATAAGAAGAGATAGACCCATTAAAATGTATACTTATATGATCAGATCGTCGAGCTGAGTTGATTTATCCATGTCCGTCTGTCCGTCTGTCTGTCTGTTTGTATGCAATCTAGTCTCTCAGTTTTAGAGATATCCGGATCAAATTTGGTAGGTGGGTGTATTTTTATAATGTATTAATCATTTGTCGGAACCGGAAGAATCGGACCACTTTAACATATAGCTCCCATACAACTGATTGTTCAGATATGAGATTTTTCGTTATAACTTCTCCATTTATGCAGCTACGAACAGGAAATTTTGCAGCACTTGCACCCATTATCAACAGAATGCTTACGGAGAAAATTACAAAGATCGGTTCACTACAACCTATAGCTCCCATACAACTGATTGTTCAGATATAAAATTTTTCGTTATAACTCCTCCATTTATATAGCTGGGAACAGGAAATTCCGCACTGTTTTCAATAATTATCAACAGAAAACTTACAGTGAAAATTAAAAAGATCGGATAACTATAACCTATAGCTCCCATACAACTGATTGTTCAGATATGAGATTTTTCGTTATAATTCATCCATTTATGTAGCTAGGCACATGAAATTTTGCACTGTGGTCACTCATTATCAGCAGAAGACTTACAGAGAAAATAACGAAGATCGGGTCACTATAGCCTGCAGCCCCTATACAACTGATTGTTCAGATATGAGGTCTTTTATCATAACTCCTCCATTTATGCAGCTAGGAACATGAAATTTCGAACCATTTTCACTGATTATTAACAGAATACTTACAGTGAAAATAACAAGGATCGGGTGACTACAACATATATATTCCATACATCTGATTGTGCAGATATGGGATTTTACTGTAAAACTCCTTTATTTGAACAGCTAAAACCGCTAAATTTCGTAAGATATTTTATAAATAATAATACAAAGTCTACTGAGAAAATCGTCAAAATCTATGCTGTATAAGCTTTATCTCCTATAGCACTGATTGTTCAGATACCAGTTTTTGCGATATATCTCCTTTATGAAGGAAACTAAATCCAATAACTTGTGTTACCGGTTTACATACCGATCACATAGCAGTGAAAATCACTTAGATTGGTGCCATATAAAGTATATCTTCCATACCTCTGATTGTTTAGATGCGATTTTTTATATAAGTATGTAACTCCTCTATCGATGTATGCAGATGTATTTAAAATCAGTAAACTGTCAAACTAAAATTTGCAGATGTTCATGAAAGGTATGAAGCCTTCGGCATAGCCGAAGACAGCGCTGCTCTTACTTGTTTTTTGATAACATTGTGCGACAGCTCAAATCGGTATTGAGTAAAACCAAATGCAAGGGATAGTTTTTGAACTTCATTGCGTTTTTTTTTTAATAAATACTAAAATTAGAGGTGTATGAATGGCGAA
>NW_023458562.1:9746417-9791279 GCF_013731165.1 Rhagoletis pomonella | reverse complement strand
AAGTTTAAAATTATCGAAATTTATCCATGCTTATTAAGTTATCGCAACGTATCGAATTATTCAAACTGATCAATGTTTACTGAGTTTTCGAAATTTATAGACACAGAAACTTAGTTGTCCAAATTTACGGATAGTTATCGCGCTATAAAAACGTGTGGGATTAACGAAATTTGTCAAGTTAAAGAAATGTATCAAGTTATCGATATTTATTGAATTATCATTATTTATAGATTTAACGAAGTATATCGAGGTGTCGTAATGCATGGAGTTCTTTCCACTTACAGAGTTGTCGATAATTATTGATCTACTGAAATTGGTTGGTTCAACAAAGCAAAGTTTATGGAATTTTCAAAATATATCGATTTATCGAAATTTCAAGGTTATATAAGCTTATCGATTTATCACTGCTTATCGAATTTAATCGTCTTAACAGAGTGTAACGAGTTATCAAAATGTTAAGATAGTTTTCGAAAAATGTAGAGATGTCAAAATTAAAAATTTATAAAGTTATCCAAAGTTTTTACATTTTTGAGTTTTCGAAATTGGTCGAGTTAACGAATTTTAGTGTTCTTGAAATTCATCGAACTATCGATATGTATCAAATCATTGAAATTTATCAATTTATCGATAAACTTGAATGTATCGGGTCAATTCCAAGTCCTGCCGAAGTCCTCCAAAGACCTTCTCAGATAAAAAAAAAAATTAGTTACGTTTTAGCAGAAGATTTTCCGGTTAGTTAATTTGTACCGCATAAGTATCGCTACGTGTTAAGTTAGAAAACCTCTCCAAGGCTTCTCAAACTAGAAAAACTGTCGAATTTCGACAGTAACTGGCACTCTAGTAATAATAATAAGATACACGCAACACACTTTAGTATCGATACGAACAACAGTTTCGTTTCCGCACAATATGTTGTTTTGTATTGATTCACATTAATGGTGCATATACGGAAAATGCGAGTAACGAGATTATTATTTGATTCGGTACTTCCAGTCAGGGGTTTTATTCGTTACTCAGTAACGAATACATACGGTTTGCTACAGCTCTACTTATTTCCCTTTCGATATGGCAATAACGCCCGCGGGCTTCATTTCCTAAAAAATGAAATAAAGGCCGCGGGCGTTATTTCATCTTTATTGTGGCTCTTGTCTCCTTTTTAGAATATGTACATCCAAAACCCCCTGTTCTAAATATAAACTAACTAAATTGATAACATTGAACTAAATATTTGTTTTCCTTTATTATACGAAGAAATTGAAATTAACAAATTTCAATGCATATTTTAACACATATGTATGTATGTATGTACACGTGTATGAAAATTAAGCAATTAAAGGTTTCAACCAGGGCTGCATAACTATGTATATAAACAAAAAAAAAATTCGTTTCGTTATTTATTAAAAAAACAACTTATCAAAAAATTTAATTTGCTTATTATCAATAAACAAAATATGAAAAAAATAGGTTCCTTAGTTATCAAAAAATGTTAACAAAAAAAAAATCGTTTCGTTGATTATCAAAAGGAAAATATCAATAGTTATTTTGTTTCATTATTTAAGAAGAAAATTGTAAGCAAAATTTATGTAGTACGTAGAATTATGAGATTTATTTTTATTAAATAATTAACAAATAGTGAACAAAACGCTGTTAATAAATTATGCGAAAACTAATTGAGCCGTAACATTAATATCGCTTCAGTGATATCATCACTCAAACCTGACCTATAGTCATTAATTATATATTTTAAAGTGGAGAACGCTCGCTCTACGCTAACTTGCGTACCAGGAGTTGCATGTATAGCTGATATAAGGTACTGTGAGTAAATTTTTTTGACTCCCAATAGTTTTTCATTGAATGCTTCTATGATTGAAAATGCCTCTTTGGTACTTTCGCTTCATGGTTCGTATTGGGAGATTTGGTTTAGTAGTGTGCCAAGCAAATTGTCATTGTCTTCATGTACTTCACTACTTGAATTAGCAGCAGGCTCTTGCGTCTGCAAAAAGATGTCAGAATACTTGCAATTGTATCTTTATATTTAAAATCCTAGAGATCAAACATATATACATACACTGTTGTCGTTTCCATGAATTTTTATGTAGAGAACCTTCAAATGCGCTACTGCAACTGGCTTTAAAGGTGCGAATTCTGGACTGTGGAGCTGCCGTCTGAGTCCCGGATCAAGATAGATTGCTGCCGCCACGGTTGTGTTTTGGAGAAAGTTATCTTTCCTTTGGTTTAAGGACTGCAATAAAAGTTTGGAAATGCGATATTTGTTCGCTTCTTTCTTTACAACAAGAATCATTTCCAAATAGGTTTTAATGAAGTCTCCAAATAGCAAATTTTTTTTTTGCAACTTTACGGTTGTATTTTTAATTATGCTGAAGCTGCTTAAAGATTCATCTACAAATGACCAGTCAATATTGGCTTCTTTCATACTTTATGAGATGAATGTGTCTAAGTTTCTCAACCGTCTAAGTAATTCATACGAGTAAGACCAACGAGTTCGACAATCAGCTATGGGAGGCAATAAATTTTGAGACGATAAGAGTCTGTGCATTGCTGGCGTCCGCAGCTTTCGCACTACATTGCGGCATTCTCTAAGACATATTTTAATTTCTTCATTTTTAAAAACATCGTTTACGCTTAGCTGTATGGTATGCGCGGCACATGTTATAACTACAATTGACTCTAAAAATAAAATAATGTGATGTACACAATATTATAAAATAACTATTATAAAACTAGCCTACAGTTTAAGAAAATTATTTTATTTATATACATATACATATACATACATATGTATGTATATATTTTATTTTTTTTTATTTTTTTTTATTTAATTTTATTATTTTTTTTTTAATTTCACAAATTTTTTTATATATTTACTATTATTTTATTTTATTTTATTTATTTTTTATAATTTTTTATTTTTATACCCGAGCGAACTTGTGCACAAGGGTATATTAACTTTGTTCACTTAACGGTTGTTTGTAACAGCCAAAACGAATCGAGGTAGATATAGACAAATGTATACATAAATGCTCAGAATGAATAGAGAAGTCGACTAAGCCATGTCTGTCTGTCCGTCTGTCCGTCCGTCCGTGTACACGGTAACTCGAGCAAAAATTCTGATATCTCAACGAAATTTGGTATGTAGGTTTCCATTTAGCCAAGGTAGGTTGGTATTGAAAATGGGCGAAATCGGACTGTATCCACGCCCACTTCCCATATAACGGTAATATTCAGAAATACTTTAAAAAAATTTAATATTTTAGGCAAAAAATATTTTTTTTCTTCATACATTTATTTTTACCGGCAAAACTGTTGATTATATAGAAAAACGTTATATGAACAGATTAAAGAAATTGTAATTTTTAATTTTTTTAAATTTGTTTGAGCAAAATCGGACTAGTGGTTCTCGAGTTATGTCAAAAAAAGACCATCAAAGGTGACAATTTCCCCTATATGATAGTTATATATATATCTCGATTCCTAGACGTGACCCAGCGAAACGCCGGGACACGTATAACTTCTTTTTTACCGATATAACTTTCCCCGGTAGTTTGAACCCTTCCCGATCACTGACCCCTACCATTTGTCTCACAGTGTTATCATGCATATCTTTCTAGATTTTTTCAAAATTAGTTCTTTTAGGTTTCTTGTGGTGCAGTTTTCACGAAAATTGTTTACTGCCAACGTTTTTATGGTTATTTCTTCATTTAGTAAAAATTGCGCAATTAAGTATACTACGTTACGAAAAAGCCGCTTTACGCTGTCAATTTTTATAGATATTAGCGACTTTTTAGTGTTGCTTTTAAATTGTTTACTTCAGTTGTATATTTTTGCATTAAAATCTCCTCTATATTATTACGAGTAATTTTGTTCAAACTAAATTGTCGACATGTTGGCGTAAATAACTTCGAAAAGTGTTGTTATTAAAAAATCTTAGGGCTACACCGCATTCCGTAACGAAACCCGCGCAAATATCGTTCACGTCGTTTTCACTTAGCTCAATCTGAATTTTAATATTTTTTTTCTTGCTAGGTCGTTAGCATTTTCGCTTTGCTGTACTTGTTGCTGCTGCACTTGCTCGTCCTGAAGCCTTTCAAAAGCTTCCTTATGTTTTCTGATCAAATGGCTTTTGAAAATTCCTAAGTGATCAACTTTTAATTTCGCTTGGCAAAATTTGCACGCAATTAACCCCTCTCCAACCTAAAAGCACGATCGCACCAATTCTTCTACTTTCCTACGACCCATTATTCCCGCAATTGCTTCAAATAATAAAATTTGCCTGATTATTAAAATTTGCAGCAGAAAAAATTTTCCTTTTTATAAGCTTTTATTTAACTTGGCCATCCGCGGAAATCGCGGAAATTTCCAATCGATTTTAAACTAACTTCCCGACAAGTTAGAGAATTGAAATTTTCAGCACAGTTCCAATCACGATGACAATGCAATTTAATATATAAATGAATTCCCCATATGGTCCAGGGGTCTTGATTCAAAGGCGGTCAAAAAATAGTAAGATTTATGGCTAACAGAGCATAATTTGCCAAAGAACGTAAAACCACTATAAAATTGCTAAAGCTGCCAGCGATAGTGTAGCAAAGCTATTTTAAATTTTAGATATCAACCTAGCCTAGATATGAACCTCGTTGTAGGAATTAGAAGACTCCAGATGTCGCCCCGCCAGAAGAAGTTTAATATTGCGCTTAAATATACGCCATTTACATATGCTACAGCGGAAATGGACGACACGCCATTTCTTTAAATGAAATTAACTGCTGCTATATGTACATTAGACTGCATCACCAAAAAAAGTTGCGGTTTTTCCGCCGGAATTACAAAATTTATTATATTTTAAGATGTCCACCAAAATATTTCGGAAAAATATTAAGATTTAAGCGAGCTGGACCGATTTGAAAATACCTCCAAAAATGAAGTATTTTTATGCAGATTTTTTAAGCTTAATCTAGTTTGTCATCTGAGAGGACTGTTTTCAAAAAGTCCTTTAAGAAACTATTTTTATTCATAAAAAACTCCATTTTTGGAGGTATTTTCAAATCGGTCCAGCTCATTTAGATTTTAATATTTTTCCGAAATATTTTGGTGGACGTCTTAAAATATAATAGATTTTATAATTCCAGTGGAAAAATAATACCGATTTTTTTTTGTATGGGGAGTGATGCAGTCTAATGTACATATGTATGTTAATACAAAACGTAAGCAAACATTTTGCTTGCATAGTCTTCTGTTCTCTTTCATTACAAGTTAAATTATTTTAATATCTATTGCAAAATTTTGTACATAAAATAAAATAACACTTTTTAATATACAACGCTTTTATAAATGGACTAAAAATTAGAAAATAAAATAATGTAAAAAAAAATATTTTTTTAAAAACAAGCTTTTATTTAACATGTAGAATCAAAGGAATAAAATAAAGTAGTGTAACAAAAGATTTTTTTAGCAAGAAAATTTTGTCAAAACTGCACTAAAATTAATAAAATAAAATAAGTTAAGGTCTCGTTAAAGTTACTAAAAGCCATTTAGTGAAAGGAGTTATTCAAACTCTAATGAATATTACTAACAATTTGTACTAATTTACTTCGTTTTTAAAAAAGCTTGTCGACGAATTCAGCGTACATGCATATATTTTATACATGCAGATATTTAAATGCCGGTTTGCTATTCGCGCGACAAGGTTTTTTTTTAACTTTTTTTAAATAAAATTCATGAAATCGATTTAAGAAATCTTTTATTTTAAAAATGAGATCTTGTTATAATAGAGTTTTTAAAACCAAAAACGAATATATTACCTTCAGAGGGTAATAATAAATAACACAAATCACTTATATAATAGTGATGTACAAACAATTTTCTTTAAAAATACGCATACTTTTTAAAAATATTTGTTTCAACACATTTTGCAATAGGACTGCGCAATTATTAAATTTATTATAACTCATTAATTGATCGCACAATCTGCTTTTAAGAGCTTGGCGCTAAAAATTTCCACAATCTGAATGATTTACATTTCTGTTGTTGTCATATATTAAGCTATTCAACCTTGGTAACATACTGTTTGATAATGGAAACGTTTTGCAGCATAACTATTGAAATAAGGCTTTCCAACCCTATCCTATTTCTAATCTTATGGCCTTATTCATAAAAAATAAAGTAGCTTTAAAAAACGTGTATAAATTGAAAAATGTATGAAAACGTCATTTTATAAAGCTCTTTAAACCTACTTTACTTTTTATGAATAAGGCCATTAGTGTTTGTTGAATTCATTACGGAAAAAACGCGCTCAACAAAGCATGTGAGTGCGGCAAGGACAATAATATGAATTCATTTATTAACCGACTTCCAAAAAAGGAGGAGGTTATCAGTTCGTCGGAATATTTTTTATTTTTATATATTTTTTTTATTTATTTTTTTTATGTATGTTACCGCATAACTTTGGACCACGTCAACCGATTTCGATAATTCTTTTTGCGTCGGAAAGGTAGTGTCTCAAAAGGTGATCCCACCTCTAGTTAAGATCCGATCAGTGGATCATGAGATATATATATATATATATTTTTATATGAGAGTTAAAGTCGGTTTTTTTTGCCATTTTTTTGTCATTTTTTTTATTTTCTTGACATGTTAAAATGCAGCTAAAAATGTGGTTTTTTATCCGACTTGCAAAAAAGGAGGAGGTTATCAGTTCGGCGGAATATTTTTTTTTTATGTATGTTACCGCATAACTTTGGACCACGTCAACCAATAATTCTTATTGCATCGGAAAGGTAGTACCTCAGAGGTGGTCCCATACTAATCTGGTTAAGATCCGATCAGTGGATCATGAGATATATCTATATATATAATACGCGAAAGCATTTTTTGTGCGGCATAAAAGATCTGCACCGTTCGTTCGCGGTGTCAAATTAAAGCGCTTGGCCTGTAGATATGCAAACTGGTTTTATTTTTTCGAAAGGAGTTCCCACCTGTTAAATAATTATACTCAAGTTATTTATTAATCAATGCCCTCAGATCCGCACCGTCCGTTCGATTTTCAAAAGGGAGGTACCAAAATAAAGGGCTTAGGGTGTGGATGTTCAAGAAGGTTTTACTTTTTCGAAAAAGGTTGCCACCTGTTAAGAAATTTAGCTCAAATAATTAATAAATCAAATCAATTATTAAATATGGGTAGCAATCGTAATGGTTTTGAAAAGGCTTTATAACTTAACTAGGTATATGAGGGTTGCCACATGTAAAAAAATGTTATTAAATTTTAATTATGTAAAGGAATTTGGTAAGTGAATAAGGTATCGCTATATGGGTGTCATATAGAGGTTTAAGAAGGTAGTAGTTTGGGAATATTTTGAATAGGGTGCCACCTATTTAAGAAGTATAATTGAACTATTTTATACCCAAGTTATATGAAATATGAGCGATGGATGTCAAATGAAAGAGCTTCAAGAAATTATTGGGGGATTCACAACGGTGTCGTAAGTGTCGTATTGTTGTATGTCGTAAACTTTAAAAGCTCCACTGAGAAATGGTTTAGATTAATCAATAGGAATATTTTTAGACGTTATTGAATAGGGTTTCACCTGTTTAAAAAATTGTATTAAATGTTGGCGTTTTGACGCCATGCGGGTTCACTAGTATATATGTATATTTTTTTATATGAGAATTGAAGTCGGTTTTTTTTTGCTAAAAATTACTTGTTACCTAAAATGATGTTACTCGGAGCTCGCTTGTGCTATGCTAATCCTCTCTTGACCACAGCGCTCAATTTTTCGATGGCGTTGAGGTCTGGGATTTGTCCTGGCCACTTCATTACAAGAAATTTTTGCCCAAGCAGCCGGCGGTGTTGAATATTTTCAGAATCCTTTGGATCTCCGCCCTGCTGGCAAACAACTTCTTCCGCAGGGTTTGCGCTTTTGTCTACAAAGTCCGGCAAATTTGTTTGGAGGATATGTTCTTTATACCTTTTATATTAACCCAAGACACCAAATGCCAGCAAGCAAAACATCCCAAGCCATTAAACTGCCACTTAAATTTTGTCAAAGTCACGAGAATTCGAGCTTTTGAACTGAAAAGGGGTAATATGGTCCGATGGAACGAAAATTAATTGTTTTCAAAGCGACAAAAAGGCATATTTTTGGGAAAGACCTTATCGACATCTTCAAAAACACCATGCCAAGGTGGCCAGCACAAATCCCAGACCTCAAAGCTATCGAAAAATTGAGCGCTGTGGTCAAGAGAGGATTAGCATAGCACAAATGAGCTCCAGTAACATGAAAGAGCTTTGAAGGCGAGTAAAATTATAATGGCGTAATATTCCAAGCGAAATCATAGAAAACCGAGTAAAAGCAAAGGAGTCTCCACAATCCTCTTGATATATACCTCCCAAAAGTTCAAAACTGAGTGAAGATAGTTGCCTTGCGTTTTTGCTGTGAATCACTTGCTAATTTTTCTGTATACTAGGCTTTATACTTTAGAAAATAAGGACAAGTTGCTGAAAATTTCAAAGCAATCCGCTTATTATTAAAAAAGTTATCTTACTGTAAGTAATAGAATGTCGAATATGCACCCGGTTTTCATTGCCAGTGTATTTAAATAATAAAATAAAAAAATAACGTAAAAAAAAATATTTTTTTAAAAACAAGCTTTTATTTAACATTTAGAATCAAAGGAAAAAAATAAAGTAGTGTAATTAAATTTTAGCAAGAAAATTTTGTCAAAACTGCACTAAAATTAATAAAATAAAATAAGTTAAGGTCTGGTTAAAGTTACTAAAAGCCATTTAGTGAAAGGAGTTATTCAAACTAAAATGAAAATTACTAACAATTTGTACTAATTTACTTCGTTTTTAAAAAAGCTTGTCGCGCGAATAGCAAACCGGCATTTAAATATCTGCATACATACCTAACCAGTTATGCATGTACGTTGAAAATTTCAAGTCTCTAACTTGTCGGGAAGTTAGTTTAAAACCGATTGGAAATTTCCGCGATTTCCGCGGATGACCAAGTTAAATAAAAGCTTATAAAAAAAAAAGCCCTTAAATTAAGTAAATATTTGAATAACATACAATAAATAAGTTTAACTGAACAAATGTGCACATAATTTCTATATAAATTCATACAATTTGCATGTGGGTCCAGCCAGACTCATGTGTACCGAATGTGCCAATCGAAACATGTGTCTGACGGAGAGTTAATATAAGGAAAAAAGTAATATCAAACTTATTTTTTTTGCTCTGGTCCAACGTTGTTTGCGCAAACAGAAGGAAGGCTTGAGTTTAGATTGATGCCCATTCCTAATGTTACCCAGTACAGAATTTTAATTGTTTTTTCTAGAAATATGTACACGCTCCTAGATTTTAAGAAAGGAGGCAATAGAACTCCAGATTAGATAATTTAATTATTTTAGCGCATGAGTGGCCGTCGATTATGTACACATGTGGTGTATGTGAAATCCTGATGAAAAAGCAGAGCTCGTATCCAAGAGATCGTACGCTGAGATGCAGTTGGTGAGGTGGTGTCGATTTCGGTCGATTGGACACACGTGAATCCACACGCTGGACGCGAAAGCCTTACTCGGAGTACTTTCGACGCTCCGAGCTACGTTTAGAAAAATTTGGTGGTGCTATCACGCAGTAATCACCTAAATGATAACACGTTTTTACTACCTACTCGATTTACTAGTATTACTAGGATCTCTTACCATAACATTGATTTTTCCCGGAGTTTGAGGTTCGTAAGTTAATATTCCAATGAAATAAGTGGGGACCGCAATAACTGAGCTGGAGTCCATATAGGGACTCCGGAACTGGAACTGGTTGTTCTGGCACGTGGCCAATGATTATAAGATTTCCTTTTTATTTAAACATTTACCTTTTTTTTTCAAAATGGTTAACTTGAGGCGATATTGAAAAATTTTCGCGACTGAATCCCGATATTCTTTAAATTAAAAACAAGAAAGATTCAATTTATAAATCTCGATTATAATATTCACTATTATTGGCCTTATTTTCCACAGTAGTGCCTGCTGTCGATCTCAAAACGAAATGGAAGAGAGACATTTTCTGACAGGGAATGAAGGCTCTACTTATTTCAGGACTCCCGTAAATTTATGTTTTCAGTGTTTGATAACGCAGAAAAATAGTTGTGCTCTTCACAGACAGAACTGTAGACAGAGATGTTACAACGTTTTAAATTTCGAAATATTTTGTAAACCAAAAAAAATAAATATTAAAAAAAATGCTGACTATATACTGAAACCAACTTTTAGGTGAACAATAAACCTTAAAAGTAACGCAATAGGGCTAATTATGCCTCGAAACAGCCCTCACAAAACTGTTTTCCACAAGGGACTCACTGTGGCCTTTTATTTTTCCTTATCTTTATTAATGACTTGCCTCAACAATTTAAATTCGCTAAATGCTTAATGTTTGCAGATGATGTTAAACTGTTTTTAACAGTCCGTAGTACTTTTGACTGACTTAACTTACTATCTCACCTGGATTCTTTTGCCGAATGGTGCAATAAGAATAACTTATGGCGTTTACGTTTCTACAAAAAATGTTGCCTTTTCATTGCCCGATTCTTAGTGTTTGTGCTGAGAGGGCAATGAAAAGGTAAAAATTTTCGGTAGAAACGAAAACGCCATTATTTCCAAATACGAATAAATGCTGCGTTGTTTCCTATTCGAAAAAGATAGTCACTATTCTTTTCAACTGTAAGTTAAATGCTCACTCTTTGAACCGTTCTTATGAGATTAAAGATTTGGGATGTAATATTTAAGTCCAAACTCTCTTTCTCTAGTCACATTGACTTTATTGTTTCTATATCTTTTACAATGATTGGTTTTACTAGACAAAATTCCGGAGACTTTAAGGATCCAATGACGTTGTGTTCACTTTATATTTCTTTGGTAAGAAGTCGTCTCGAATACTGCTCATTTATATGGAATCCATTCTATGAAGTACTCATATAAAATTGATAGAGTTCAGATAATATTTACAGAAATCGTTTTGCGTATGCGTCGTTGGCCTGATGGCCTCCCCTCATATACATATCAGCAGACGTAAATTACTTGGCTTCCAAGCTTTATATGAGAGAAGAACTTGTTCCTCGCTCTTGTTTGCCTATAATATAGTTAACTCTAATATTAAATGCTCTGATTTGTCTAATTTATTCATTCCCTATATTCCACCGCGTAATCTTCGGCATACTAGATTATTTATCGAAGTAACCCATAAAACAAATTATTCAGTGAATGAACCAATCTTTAAAGCTAAACATCTAGCAAATCGATATAGCAGCGTTCTTAATTTTAAAATAGTTTGTATAAATTTACACTTGAATTGTTTGCCATTTGAGGCATTTCATGTCACCGCGGCCACCTCTGTACGCGACCTCTCAGCATTTGGATGAAATTTGAAGAGATTGAAGGTCTAGGTGACGTGAATATACGTGCAGTATATTTCGCCGATATGACGTAGGGTTGCCTATTTGCATGGGACTTAAATTTTAAGAAAACCCCATACATACCTTTCTGTATCTTGGAAACCTTTTAACGAAACTTATTATGGGCTTTAATTGTACATTTTTTACATTAATCTGCAACGTATAAAAACAAGAAAAAATTAAGTAAACATTTTTCTTTTTGATTATAACATTTTTAAAAAATGTTTATTTTTACATAAAAACTTTATCTATAATGTCAACTTTGAGTACCCAAATGGGAGTAATGGGCTACTTATGCGTATGGACTCTAGATCGTCTAACGCTCGAGCAATATGATAAATAGACATTGAAATTTTATGAAATGGTGTATTTTTGAAAGAGGAGAGGTGTGTAAAAACAAAAACAAAATGAATAAATCATATTAACTTTACTAAAGGTCTGAAATCATGAAAATCCCTTCCAGGAAATGGCAGCATCGAACTTTGTTGCAAGTTCACATGGGAAATCTGCTTACGACGTAATTGCAGGAAATTTTAAGAGACTATCAGCTAGAGCAAGTCTTCAACTCCTGATGTTACAACAAATTCGTACACCCAAAGCCAGAGGGTGCTGCATGTTTCCAATGGGATGCCTGTTAAAAGTAATTGCAAATAACTTTTCAGTGGACTTTATTTCGACTATGACTACGTGCCAATTATTTTAATCCTATTTTAAGCTAGTTTAAAAGGTTAAATAACATCGAGCTAGGGAACTTCATATCCTTATTTAAGGAATCCTTAAACCAAGAAATAATTTTTTTCTTTTGTCCTTATTGTGATAAAAGCGTGTTGTTGGTTTTTTTTAACTATAATTTTATTACTCATTAGGTTTATTTTTTTTACACACCTTTCCTTTTTTCTTGTTTTAATAAAAGGACTAACCCTGAAGCTATCATTGGAGGTCTAATATTCTTTACCAATGAGTGTTCTTGATGTTTGATGAAACACTAAGTTTAGTTAAAAGGTTTCCAAGATACAGCACTTTAAAGAAAGGTATGTATAACGTTTTCTTAAAATTTAAGTCCCGTGTAAATAGGCAACCCTACGTCATATCGGCAAAATATGCTGCACGTATACTTATGTCACCTAGGCCTTCAATCTCTTCAACTTTCATCCAAATCCTTAGAGGTCGCGTAGAGAGGTGGCCGCGGTGACATGAAATGCCTCATTTTTAACTAGTCTGTAAAAAGCTTGTACTTTTTAGATTGAATAAATAAACAAAAAAATATATAAAAAAAAACGGGAGCAATTTTTAAGCACGACCATCGGCATTAGTTAGAAAAAGGTTTTTAATCTTCACCAAGCCCTCAAAAGGAGAGGACGGTGCATGGACAAGGACAGCAGAGGAACCACTAGAGACCCTCATAAATACACTCTTTCCTAGCTGCTACCACAGTTCAAAAACATGGCCTCATACAAGTCGTCAGCAACTCTCAAAAGAGTTACTCGACTCAATCGTAGACAAGGAAAAAGTTAAGTTCGCTATGAATAAATTTTCCCCACACAAATCCCCTGGCCCAGATGGAATCATTCCGATAATGCTCCTGAAACTACAGGGGCCTATGGTATCCTGGCTGGAAAGGGTCAACAAAGCCAGTATCAGCTTGACATACGTTCCGAAAAGCTGGAAAAGAGTCAAAGTCGTCTTCATTCCCAAACCGGGAAGAAGAAATCACGAAAAAGCAGAAGACTTCCGACCAATAAGTCTTACATCTTCCCTGCTAAAGGTACTGGAAAGACTTTTAGACCTACATATCAGGCATTTTCTGGGAAATTTCAAACTTCCCGAAGCTCAACATGCATACATTAGAGCTGTAGCAAACCGTATGTATTTGGTACTGAGTAACGAATACAACCACTGACTCGAAGTACCGAATCGTTTCTCACATAATAATCTCGTTACTCGCATGTTCGCTTAATACACCATCAACGTCAATCAATATAACACAACATATTGTGCGGTAACGAAACTGTTCTTCGTATCGATACTGAAGTGTGTTGCGTGTGTTTGTACGTTCATGCATGCATGATTCGTGTGAGGTACATGCAGGGATGGAATTTCAAAATTTAAAAATGTGCCTAATGGTCTTCAAAAATTGTGTCGAAAAGAATATGAAAGTGCCACAAAATTTAATTTCTTTTGTAATAATTATTTCTTAATATAAAAATTATTAATTAAATAAATTATTACAGTAAATCTCTTTTATGAGGGAGTCTTTATAAGCGGCATATACGGTGCGTCTGAATCGCGAGTCGGTTTGGATGTGTTAAGGAAAAATAAATATATGTTAGTTACATCGACATGACTCTGGTATGACTCTGAATGACTCAACTGTGTGTAGTCGAAAGGCGAGTGAACACGTACACAGTTGACTCGCGAGTCAGACGTACCGTCTATGTGCCTATTAGACATAAAACATAAATTCATAGTAAAATTACACAGGATTCCAATTACGGAAGGGAAATACACCGAAGTACAGCTATTCTGACATTATTACACTCATATGTATGTACCTATATGCGAAATAATGGCAGTAAGACATTTTGACCAGTTTCGCCTATTATTTTCATCGATTATTTTTTAATTGATTTTAAATAAAAGTCTAATTCATAATTTAATAAGCACAATAAATGTACACAAATCGGCATTTCAAACTTTGTACAAAAATTATAAAAACTCAGCAGGTTTTCGCAACAAAATACTTTGAATTGAGAATTTTTAGGGAGATTCCAAGTTTTCGATGTTATGCATTTTTTCCATATAAAGTGTGTTCGAAATTTTTTTAAATGGAAAAAAATTTATCGTCAGAATAAAATATCAAAAATCATCGGGATATTGCAGAAACTGGCACTAGAATCTTTCCAAAAATTCTGAATTAAAAGCTTGTTGTGGCGAAAACTTACTTTTCGTACTGCATATTCACAACATAATTCAGAGGTCTGCAAATAATTCCCACAGCCCTTATTTTAATTTGTAAGTGCATTTAATTTTCACTTTTTGTAATTTTTTTATCTATAATGTGGTATGTAATTTTTTGTTATATATGGCATTTTATGCTTAACTTCTATATTTTATGATTGTGCCAAAACAGGATGAATTGTATATTGTGCCTAGTTGTCCATCACTGGGTAGAAGTGCTTGATTGTATGAAATTGTTCGTATCGATACAAAAACATGTTGCGTATATACATATGTATATACCCTGCAGCAAAATTTGGGGACAGTCTGGCAAAGCGCTAGTTCCGCCCTACAAATTTCAGAACTGTCTCTGAACTACTGAAAAAGGGATGCAGAGTTGGACGGTTGAAACTCATATGTTGCTAGTTGCGCTGTCATCAATGTTACTCATCCTGGTCATGTGAAAACAAAAGATGTACAAATGTAATATACTATATTTTTTCGATTTTCTTAGACCCTAAAAGTAATAACAAACTGTTTTCGTTTATTTAATTTGTAATTCTCTACATAGTTTATGGGGCAACTGCTCAAATATTTCCAAAAAAGTCGTTATTGGTACATTAATGTCATTTTTATACATATCTACGTACGTACAAAATACGAATAAAAGCATATAAACCGTGTTTTAAAACTTTATACAAAACAAAGTTAAATTTAACGATTTTTCGTCAAAATATTTGACCTTTTAATCAGATGTAAAAAAATTAGTAAAAGTGGTAAACAATCTCACTTTGAAATGGGAGTGCTATTGATATGAACGATAATGTACATACGTACATAAATGTATCACTAAGCCCCCGAAATGTGTAGTTATGCATTGATTTTTTTAATTTCCAATGTCTTCATTTTAAATATTTTTCGTTTAGTTTTTATTTACGTCCCAGCCAGCAAAATCATCGTAAACGAGCTCGTAATTGGATATTTTCTCGAAGAAAAACCGGATTAAAAATCGTTTATGATAGCCGTTTACGACTCTTTTTCGAACACTTTTTCGCTTTAAATTGTGCATCGCCTACGAACAGTCGTAAACGGATCGAAAAAGCATTCGTATGCGAATATTTTTACGTCCGTTTTTTAATTGTAAACGAGTCTCGTAAACGATTAATTTACGTTAAAAAAGCGTCTTTTTACACTGCTTTATCTACTGTTTTTGAATGCTAGAAATAAAGGCAATTAATTAATTCAAATTGTTGTAGTTCTTTTATTGAATGGAATTATAATTAATAAATATTTATAGTGCCGGATCAAAGTATTGGCACAGAGAATTTTTCGCAATGTATGCAAAGTTTTTTACTTGAATTTCTTTTCGGAAATTTTTTTTTTTTTTAAATATAGTTAGTATGAAGACCTACTTTCAAATCAGATTTTTGAGAAAAATTCTAAGTATGCAGTTTTATATTCCATTACATTTTAGTATAACATAGTGCAAGCTTGAAGTTGCCAGAAAACCACGTTGATTTTTGGCAATTTTTTTACGCAGTTTCTTCCGTGCAAATTATGGGCGACATTTTGTTTTTGTATGGAAGAAACTGCGTATAAAAAATTGCCAAAAAACAAAGAGGTTTTCTAGCTATTCAAGCGTGCACTTTATTATACTAAAATTGAATCCGCTATAAAACTGCATATTTAGAATTTTTCTAAAAAATCTGATTTGAAAGTAGAACTTCATACTAACTATATTTTTATAAAAAACAATTAGAAAAGAAATCAGAATAAAAAACTTTGCATTCATGCCGAAAAATTCTCTGTGCCAATATTTGTTCCCGGCACTGTATATGTGAAGATATTTTCAGATAAATAAATATTAACAAACTATCTATTAACAAATTAACAGTTAAATAAGAGGGGTTTAATATATATTATAAAGTAGCTGAATTTATTTTTTATCTTTCTCGCCGATAGGCTGCCAATTTTTTTTGCCGGTCGTGTGCATATTGGAAGTGCTTCTTTGAAACGGAAATAAAAAACTTCTTCGTCGGAGTTAAATTTTTGACGAAAAGCACCTAAGAAAATAAAGTGAAAGATTAAACTCCATTGGAAATCGGAAAATTTAATTAAGTAAAAAGTGGTAATAAATAATATTATTATCCGTACTTCTTATTGCCGCAGTCGTTGCCAAACCAATAGCGCTATAGGGGAATTAAACGTTTAAATCCTTTAGTGTTGCTCCGCGCAGCCTGTGAAGGAATTGCAAAACTCGTTAAATTAATTTGTATTTTTGAATTACATATGTAGTAGCTACTTACAAGAAGTTTAATTATAAAAGAAAGTGGTAGATCGTCCTTTGCGTTTGCACCAGTCCGCCAATAAATCACATACTTTATAATTATCTTAAATTGAATATTTAACAAACTACTTACTTATAAAATATTGTGATTGAAGAAAAATTGTCAACAAAACTAAAATTTTTTCTTGTGCTGACAGATTACTACAAGCCTCTTTCTTTTATATTTTTTTGTTTTATCGTTTACGAGCTTGCTGGCTGGGGTACTCCATAAACCATTTAAATTCAAATTCCTAACTGTGCTGCAAACTTATAGAACTCTAAAAACTGTCTTCAAAATTTCAAATTTTTAATCAGATATTTTTTATAAATATTTCGAGTATTCTGTTTTGTAGCCCATAAAATTTTAGTGTAGTAAAGTGTAATCTTGCATCTGAAACGAAAATATTTAAATAGGAGAATGCCTTCAAGAGCGTGCGTAAAAAGAGTTATAAAAAATCAGCGCGATTAATTATACTAAAATTTAATGGGCTATAGTACTGCATACTTATAAACTCTGATTTAAAATATTGAAGTTTTTATAACAGTTTCTAGAATTCTACTAAATTTCCAACACAGTTAGAAACGTGAATTTATTTGTTTATGTTATAATACTTATGAACCATCCTTAAATAAAAAATTTACGAAAAATATTTAGCATGAAAACTATTGTGAATATTCAAAATTCTATATTTCTTATGAGATGCCGGAAAATCTATGTATTACATTTCAATAAATTTAATGCAATTTAACGCTGAGTTATCACAAATAATCATTCAATATATTACCGTTTTTCTCATTTTTTTGACACGACTTAGTTCAGATTTTTAATTATAGGGATCCCAGAAATACCCATTATACGTAAAAAATATAAATTTGTTTTAAGAATAACGGTTTTAGAAAGTAAAGGAATAATTGACACTTTATGTTCCTAAATTTAAAGCACAGTTTGCGTCAAAAAGTAAATTAGTTCAAAACAAATAGCTCTTGAAACATATAATGAAGTATTTTTATTTACAAAATTGTATGCGTACTTATTTACAGAAAAGGTTCTATACTATACTTATTAGAACCAGCTCAAACCTAACCACATTTTTTCTAGCCCGGAGGTGACCCTTTTTGAACTATCCAAGAACTGTTATTATATGAACTGTATTAGAACCATCTAAGCCAGAGTCAGCTCAGAACAAGTTCAAAAGTTCTGCAGAGGGCGACAATTGTCACTTCGTAGGACATCGCCATGTTAAAAAAGACAGTTGCAAGCATTGAGTTGGGATAGATGAAGAACCAGTACCGTCCCTTTTCAGGCTAGCTCAGCGCAAGTTCTGAACCAGTTTGATTTGCTGCAGGGTATGTACACATGTACGAACAGGAAAAAATGAGAATAGTCCAAATAAACCTCAATCACTGTGAAGCAGCGCAAGATCTACTATCACACACAGTAAGGGATCTTCAGGCAGACATGGCGATTATAAGCGAACCTTATAGGTGTAAACCCTGCAAACCATTTTTTCAGAGTATTCTGAATCGTAAAGAATTTTTAAAGAATTCGGAAAGATCACATCCGTTTTTTTGTCGAATTTTCTAAAATGAAGTAAATTACGCACACTTCCATTCTTTTACGAAATTTCGGAAGAAAATCGGTAAAGAAATGAAAATAATGCTGCTATGTGAAGAATTTCTTGCAGACTTTTTTCAGAATTTTCTTTATTTTTCGTACGGAAATTTCTTTACGAGTTCGTGTTAACCACTTCATATAATTTTCTTTGAAGATTCGGAAAAAAATCGTTACAGAAATCAGATACTCCTAAAGATTTCGTTAAGATTTCGGGAACTTTGGTTTGCAGGGAAGATGACTGTGCGTGGGTTTGCGATGGTAAACAGGGTGCAGCTATATGGCTCTGTGGTGGACTCGCATTTCAAGGAAGGCACAGCATGGGTGAAGGTTTCGTTCGAGCTGAGGTAAATGGAATTAGCATTTTTTAGTTGTTATGCAAGACCTAGCCTTACAAAAGAAGAGTATACCCTTATGCTGCGTAGCATTGCTGAAGAAGTAAACGGGAAATGCCCGCTAATTATCGCCGGATACTTCAATGCGTGGGCAACAGAATGGGGTAGCAGACTAACAAATAAAAGAGGCGAGCTGCTGCTTGAAACTTTTGCCCAACTCGGCCTATCAATAGTAAACAGCGGGTCCGCATACACCCTCCGCAAAATGGAAACTGGGTCAATTATTGACATAACGCTGGCGAGTGACTCCTTGGCCCAAAAAATTAATAGGAGAGTTAGTGAGGAGTATACCGACAGCGACCATCAGGCAATAATAATGGATATAACTCTGAGGCGACCCGAACAGATGCCAAATCTGACAGGCCCAAAATGGAAAGACAGTATGTTAGATGGAGAGGTCCTAGCCTGCATGATGGAAGAGTTCCAACACAAAGCTGGCTCGGTAGAGAGCGAGGTTGACCACCTGGTTCGTAACCTCGCATGCGCCTGTGATGCTGCTATGCCTCGAAGAGTGGTGAGGAAACAAAATTCCCCATGCTATTGGTGGAATAACGATATAAAAATACTTACACGTCAGTGCCTGAGTGCTAGACGCAGAATGCAGCGTAGCAGAGGGAGGCCAGACTTCAACGAAAACCTACAATCCCTAAAAACGGCGAGGAAGAGCTTAAAAAAACGCCATAAAAGCAAGCAAACGTGAAAGCTTTAAGAAAATATGCGAAGAAGCGGATGTAAACCCGTGGGGCACGGCCTATAGAGTAGTAATGGCAAAAAACTAAGGGCAAGAAAGCACCGAGTATCACGTGCCCAGAAAGGCTGCGCGATATAATAACGACTCTATTTCCACAAAGGGCAGAAGTCGTACCAAACTGTACACGATACGAAATTGTTGATGTCCCAGTTATTACGGTTAACGAATTAGAGTCCGCACGCAAGAAGATCCAAGACGGAAAAGCCCCTGGGCCAGGCGGAATACCCAACAAGGCTTTAAAATCTGCAATTAAAATGAGGCCAGATTTATTTGTAAATGTGTTTCAGACTTGTCTTAATGAGGGCATTTGCCCGAAAATATGGAAGGTCCAAAACCTAGTCCTAATACCAAAGGGAAATTAGCAATCTGGGGAACCCTCGTCCTATCGGCCCATATGCCTATTGGACACACTGGGAAAAATCCTCGAAAAAATTATTTGCAACAGGCTTACATCGATCGCAGAAGAGAGACGCTTTCTGTCGCCACACCAGTTTGGCTTCAGGAAATCTCGTTCAACAATAGATGCTGTTAAATCAGTGGTTGACATAGAGGCAAAAAGGAATACTGTGCTGTTATAACGCTAGATGTGAAAAACGCATTTAACACTGCGAGCTGGCAGCACATAATGGAAACCCTAATCAAAATGGAGGCCCCGAATTACATTATCAGAATAATTAGGTGCTATCTCTCCGAACGGGAACTAAAGTACCAGAGCGACAGAGGAATAGAGGCGTACAGTGTTTCTGCGGGGGTACCCCAAGGATCCGTTCTCGGGCCTCTCCTGTGGAACTTAATGTACGACGAGGTTCTATGCATCGATTTGCCTCCTCGGGCAAAAATAATAGGATTCGCAGACGACATAGCTGTAGTAATAGTAGCGAAGCATATACAGGATATTGAAAGGAAAGCCAGCGAAGCTATAAAGAAAGTGAAGGCATGGCTATCATCAAGATATCTAGAACTCGCTGATCACAAAACATAGGCAGTATTGATAAGTAGCAGAAAGGCCATAGAGACAATAAGACTCAGTGTTGGATCAGAAACTATAATATCAAAGCCCGCAATCAAATATTTTGGGGGTAATGATTGATGGCCGTTTAAACTCTAAGGTCCACCTGGAGTATGCAGCAAAGAAAGCATCGAATTTACAGGCATGCTTATCTAGAATGATGCCAAATATCGGCGGTCCCAAACATAGTAGAAGGGTATTGCTTAGTAGAGTGGTCAGCTCAGTCTTACTCTACGGTGCTCCAATTTGGGCTGAAGCAATGAGCCTAAAATATCATGCGAAGATACTCACATCTGTGTATCGCCTAAGCGCACTAAGGACTATTTGTGGATTCCGAACCATATCTGACGAAGCATCCTTCGTAATTGCCGGACTGATTCCCGTAGATATCTTGGTAAAAGAGATGCAAAGAGTGTATAAGCGGGTATCTGCGGGAAGTACCAGTTTAAACCGAAAAGAAGTTATAGAGCAGGAAAGATGTCGTTCTATGGAGATCTGGCAAAAGCGTTGGGATGAATCGGAAAAGGGTAGGTGGACTCATAAGCTTATTCCATGCATTAAAAACTGGCTGGAAAGAGCCCACGGAGATTTAAACTACTACTTGACACAGTTTCTTTCGGGACATGGCCCCTACCGAGAGTATCTAAAAAGATTTGGGCATGGAGATTCCCCACACTGTCCGACCTGCACAGGCCTTGCTGAAAACGCGGAGTATTCTTTTGCCCTCGCTATGCCCCTGAAACCCGAAATATACTACAGGGTAGCAACATTGTAGACTACATGTTAGAATCAGCAGACAACTGGCATAAAATGTGCGCACATATCTCTGGAATTCTTAAAGATCTAAGGCGATCTGAACAAGCTAGAACCGGTTAAATAACGTAGCGAGCCTGCTGGCCAACCAGCCCCGTGAGGTAATACCTTAAATGGCAGTGCCGCGGGGAGAGTGGTTAGTGGAGAGGTTTTAGTACGCAGGTGTAGCTGTGAGGCTGCAAGTCGTGCATACTACTATTCCAGTATAGTAGTACTCATGAGAGAGAGCAAGATTCGTTTCGTTACTCACATAATAGTCTCGTTACCCGCATGTTCCGTATATGCGCCATCAATGTGAATCAATCCAACACAACATATTGTGCGGTAACGAAACTGTTTTTCGTATCGATACTAAAGTGTGTTGCCTGTATATGTACGTACATGTATGCATGATTCCTGTGAGGTACAAGTGCTTGATTGTATCAAATTGTTCGAATCGATACGATTTGTTGCGATGATTCTTGTGAGGTACAAGTGCTTGTGTCAAAAGTAACGAGTAAAGTAACGATACGAAAGATACGGGTGTTGATTGGATTAGTAACGAATACATACGGGTATCCGAAATTTCATTACTTTTACTCCTCTAGCATACATTAAGGGCAGGTTAACTGAAACTGCCCTTCATGAAGTCGTGGGCACCATAGAAAAATCACTCCATTACAAGCAGTACACTTTGGCGGCATTCCTCGACATAGAGGGAGCCTTCAATAACATTGCAATCGAAGTAATTGTTCGATCTCTTGTGAAGGTGGGAATATCTGACCACATATGCGAGTGGATCGAACAAATGCTCAGAAACAGAATCATAATTTCAACCATTGGTTCAGTAACGCTATTCCGTTATGCAATCACCTGGGCTACAAAAAGTGGACTGGGTGTTAACCCTAGCAAGACGGAACTGATGCTATTCACCAGCAAAACAAAAATACCACAATTCAGGCTTCCCTCCCTTAATGGAACGTCACTCACATTGTCCTTCGAGGCTAAATACTTGGGTGTCGTATTAGATACCAAGCTGAGTTGGAAGACGAAAATAGAGAGGCGGATTGAGAGAGCCTACACAGCATATTATACATGTAAAAGAATATTCAGTAGGAACTGGGGATTGAAGCCAAACCTTGTGTTCTGGATGTACACGGCTATCATACGACCAATACTAGCGTATGCGGCGTAAGTTTGGTGGCCAGAACTAGATAAACAATACAACGTCAGGAAATTAGGCAGTATACAAAGAGCAGCTTGTGCAGGTGCTACAGGAGCAATTAAGTCGTGTCCATCTGATGAGCTTAATGAAATCCTGCATCAACTACCCATAGAACTCCATATCCGCGAAACTGCTGCGTCTGCGGCAGTCAGACTCAAAGAGTCAAGCTTATCAAATCAGGGAAACAATCAGATTATATACCTCCTACGACAGATTTCAGGAAAAGCTTTTAAGTGAAGTTTCCTTCAAGACTTGATTGGATTAGGGGCAGGATAGTCGAGGAGAATTCCACTGAAACCTAT
The DNA here is from genome assembly GCF_013731165.1 of Rhagoletis pomonella. NCBI lineage: Eukaryota > Metazoa > Arthropoda > Insecta > Diptera > Tephritidae > Rhagoletis > Rhagoletis pomonella. Next base: position 9,768,465 of record NW_023458562.1, on the reverse strand, counting down.
ACTGACTGGTCCAAAATGGACTATGGTGTGGGTGTTCTCTGAAATGCTGAATATATCTCTCTCGTTTCGACTACCTAACTTTGCTAGCATCTTCCAAGGGGAAGTACTGGGTATCGTAAGGGCCTTTAAAGCATTAGAGAGGAACTGCGTAGGTGTACGAAAAGCATAAATTTTTTCAGATAGCCAGTGGCACTTCTGACACTTGCCTCACCGGTAACAAAATCCAAAACAGTCAGAGATTGCAAATGTGCGTTAAGCTCGGCGGCCGAGTTAATAGACATCACTCTCATCTGGGTTCCCGGCCATAGGAACATAGGCGGAAAGGGCTGACGAGTTGGCTAAGGCCGGATCATCTTTGGATGACTCCGAAGCAGAAACTATAAATTGTCCACTCGGACTCATCAAAACGGAACTGCATCTGCAATTCACACGTATGGCTGATATACGTGAACAACCTTGGCCGCACTATGATAAGCCAAAGACAGAAGGAACTTCTCAAGAGGTCGAGGAAAGGTATAGTCAAATTAATAGCCACGATAACGGGGCATTGGCCCATTGTTTAACATGCAGCTAAAATGAGCCTTCCGTATAACCCTCGGTGCCGTAGCTGTAATCTTGTGGGAAGCAAAGAGACGATCCTTCACTATCTTTGCGAGTGCTCAGCATTAGCACAAATAAGGCAGATCACACTCGGGAGTTTTTTCCATCCAAAATCTTGGGGAAATTTCCAAATTTACCATTACTAACCTAAATAGATTCATCGGAAAATCCAAATGGTTTGACGAATCCAACAAATGAGTAGTCCACTTGCAAAGTGCTCTTTGTAAAATTTTTTCGATTTTTAGTTTTTGGTGGTTAACGTACCAGTATTTAGAGTAGTTTCATGTCCCCTAGCAATACAGTGCAAAATCCTTATATATTCTGAAAAAAAATAGAATCAAATGTTAGCTACTCTAGCAAATGTCGCTATAGTACTTACTGTATGTATATATACACTTTCAAAAGTCGCTATAATATTTATTGTACGTATTTATACAAGTTCAAAAGTCTCCATCTTCTGATGAACTTAGAAAACTGCGAGAAAACGTGGTAGTTTCGGTGCCTAGTGGAAGGCGTCTTAAAAAAGAAGTATACCAATCTTCATGGAACAGAGAACGCGAAAAGCTAAGAAAAGCTAGCTATGTAACAGTTACTGTTTCAAAACTCGCTATATTAATTTTTTATATATAAAATTTGCAAAAACTACAATACTGCGATTTTGTTTTAAATGTTATTAGACTCTTATTTATCCAAATTTTCAGATAATAAAAAAAAATATACAACTTCGATTTTACTTGTTGTTGTAGACGTTTTTTTAATTTATGGCTTACTATTATAAAATCACATAACTGACTGACCTGACCTGAGAATGTACCCAGGCGATGCTTCTACCAACCAACCAAGCCCGCAATGGCCTCATCATCTGACAGAACAAGTATTTCTCTAAATTACTGTATACTGAATGTGGGCGTAGTTATTGTCCGATGTTAAAAACTTTCAACCGTTAGCAATGTTGTACTAACGCCAAAAATTGGTGAAGCAATTATCGAGATATACACATGTAAATATAGGTGGGTGGGGCTTCGCCCATTTTCCAAAAATTTATAATATTCTTGTTTCCCCAAGAGATGATTGTAAATATCAATTTTCAGTGAATAAGCTAGAGCAGTTACTGATTTATCGCAGTTTATGTATTTATGCAAACCACCCTTACATGGGAGGTAGGCGTGGCTATTTCCCGATTTAGCCCATTTTCAATACCATCTGCCCTTAGCCTAAAAGAAATATCTACACGTACCAATATCCGTTGAAATATCCCAATTTTTATTCGAGTTATCATGTGCATTTGGTATACTATAGCTTTGTTCCACACGCTTTCTGGGCTGTTTCGGTAATTAGGGAGTAAAAATAGGTTCCTCTCAAGTACCCTACTGCGACCAGACAAAGCAATTGCTGAGCTTTTATTTCCAGAGAATCTGAAAGAAAAGCAATAGGGGTATTCTCCAAATCTTGGCAAGGCATTGCACGTAGCACGGAGTGCATGGATTGCATAACTTGCAAACACATAACAACAAAACACATGGGAAACGGCATTTCCTATCGCTGCAAAATATGCAACGTCGAAACCCATGTATATATTTTGCAAAATAGCATAGCAAAATAAATGCGACCATGTGCTAGTTGTTTTGTTGTTGGAATTGCTACATATTTCTCTCATTCCTCTCATGTCGCTCACTTCATTTTTTTTTGCTGTCTCTTGTTATTGTATTTGATACATAATTTTGCTGCTTGCTACCCATGCATGCTACCACTTTGCAATGGGGTGCTCTCGTACTCTTCGAAATTTGGAATAGTATTTTTGCATTTCATGCAATCCGTGCATCGTGCAAAACTTCGAGAATACCCCTAATGATTTTATGTGCATTTATGTTATATAGCCAATAAAATTAGCAAATACCTACAGTTTTGAAACCTTAGTGGTACTTTCCATTTTTGTGCTTTATATGAGCCGTTCAGTGCACAAATTGATTAACTCCATCTACTAAAAGTTGGGAGATCATTTTATAAAATCAAATAAATAATGTCATAAATATTATGTACTATTGCAGGGGTGGGCAAGGCTGAGCCCGAAAAGGGCCACATGTAAATTCTAAATGTTACAAAGAGCCACAAAAAACAAGAACAAAAATTTTATTTTTAAATAAAATTATTATTTGAAATGAAAAGCATTAATTTTATTATTATTCTAATGTACGTAAGATAGATATTAAAGAAAATTCAAAAGATCCATTTTGGCCAAATTTTCAAAATCCAAAAAAGTACGCGAACAGAAAATTTGCAGAAACTTGCAAGTTAGACGAACAGCTGATAGAAATTTTATTTACATTCAAAAGTATAAAATTGAAAACGTAAGAAAACAAATCTCGAAGCCTTATCCTGACAAAGTTCACTGACTAAACGAATAATTACTTTCTCCTTACAAGTTTAATTAGTCGCATTTTACTATGTTAACTTCAAAACCATCAAATTCAATTTAGGGATTTGCGTAAATTCCAACCAGCTGTTTTCTTGTTGGCAAATTGCTATTGGCAAACATATTTCCAGAAGAAACTAGCAGCGGTTCCTCAAAATGAAATGTCATTTTGCTCTCTCAATTTCTCCTACTTTGCAGGTTTTTTGCGTACGCGAACACAAAAAGCTGATAGTTTTTATAACTTTCAATAATTAGTTGCGTTTTTTTTACTCATTTCCAATAAAATCCAGTAAAATCCAAAAACTTGCAAAGTAGGGGAAATTGAGAGAGCGAAAAATGACAGTTAAAGTTGCAAGTTTTTACTGGATTTTACTGGATAAATTTTTACTTGTTGCTGGATGAAATTTAAGTAAACTAATAAGGAAACTGTTTGTGGGTTTTTATTGTTGAATTTCACAAAGTAAACCTATTTAAATACAAAATATATTGTTTTATTAGGAATTTGCTGCGAATAAATAACCAATTTATCAGCTGTTCATGAAACTTGCAAATTATTACTGGAAAAGCGTTCGCGTACTTTATTGCAAATTTTTTCTATGAGAGCGACTTCTTAGAAATAAAGTTACTGGAGAGTTGCTGGCAAGTTACTGGATAATTTGTAAAAAAACACAACTATTATCAGGTTCGCGAATGCAACTAATTGTGAACGGTATTTTTACTTTACGAATTTCATTGTAGAGTACAAAGACCCACAGTTATACGTTGTACCACGAATTGAAAATATACGGCACGCAGTTGTTTTCAACAGCGGATATTTTAAATCTGGTACTTGTTCCCGGAATTCAAGCAGTAGCAAAGCTTTATGTTGCATTTCCAGTACCTTTTCTTTTAATTCCAAAAACTCCAACTATTTTTCTTTAAAAGGAGTATTTTGGATATTATATATTCATCCTCATTTATGTTACATAAAAAAGGGGTTATGAAGTATGCAAAAGTACATAATTAATAGTAATAAGTAAATAATTTCAAATCGGCAAATCTTTTTTCAAAATCTTCTTCTAAATCATGTGCAATATTTTTTTCTAGCTATGGAAAATGAAGAAATTTATTTTTTTTTTTTTTTTTGAGATCATGAAATAAAAGGACGTAGTTTAGCTTCAAAACTTAAAATAATTTGCGGCAAATCAAATACATTTTTATTCTCTCGTTGTAGAGACAAATTCAAGTTTTGTCATTAGGTCCATTCTTTTGCAACCGAGCTACAAAAGAACACTCACCTAAATGACGAAATACACGCAAAGCAACAACACAAACTCGGCTATTTATCCGAGTTCAGCCAGGTCGGTTAAAAAATACGCGACCTGAAGAGTAGTGTTGTTAAGTGAAAAAACTGCTCTATTCTGAATTGTTACTGGGAAATTGGAGAGGGAAATTTTTGTTTTCGTATACACATGATTTATAATATAAATAAGTATATATATTACGCAAATTCCTGGCATAATATCTAATTTCTATTGTTTTTTGTGTCTAAATACCGTTAAACAAATCACATGTTTCTTGCCAACTACCAGCAGGGTTGCTTTAGTAGCTAAAAGGAAATTTTACCCGAGTTGAGCGTTCTTTTGTCGCTCGCTTACAAAAAAATACAGCTAATGTTCCATCATATCGGTAAAGAACATTAATTTAGAAATCCAATTTTCATTCTCCAATTGCGGGTAATGTTCCGATCACAATTTGCGTATGTGTATACAAAAAGAATAAAATAGAAAAACAATACAATGGAAAAGAATGTCCAGCAAATAAATATGTATTTTAAAAAGTAAAAAGAGCCAAAATGTTCTAAGCAAATGGAAAGTAAAAAGAGCTACACTTTGCTAAGCAAAGAACCGCATTTGGCTCAAAGAGCCGCGTTTGCCCACCGTTGTACTATTGTATGTTATATAAAATTATTATAAACGTAAGCAGTTATGACTAGGGCAACACAAAATATGCACGGGCATGTTTTTTGTCAAGCATGTTAGCAACACGCTGATTAAATGCTTAAATGTTTTTCCAAAAAGTATAAAGTTTGAGTTATATTTCTTAGAGCATATTTTACAATAATTACATATTTTGCAGTAAATGCATATTTTCGGATATTTTGTGCTGCGTTGTTACATTTAGAAATAATAATACAAATTTCTGAAATAATGACAATATAGTAACATTGTGTCGAAAATAAATAAATAAAGTTTTTTTTTATGTGAATCTACATATGTATGTATCTACAAACATACACAGTATGAATTCCTATGTGAAACAGTTTGTGAACTAAATTCCATGTACGTTCATACATACGTTTTAAAATCAAATTGAATAAATATGAACTATTAAACATAAATATTTATATATATACCATTTTATGAAATTTAGAACATTTTAGGTGCTACAAATAAAGTTAAAGGCATTTTTGCGCATACACATACGTACATAAATGAAATTTAAAAGCATGTCTCATGATTTATAACCAGGGAACGTATTTTAAGGAAATTGCCTTTTTTCTGCTAAAGAGTTAGAGTATATTCGATTAAGAATGTCCACGATTTAGCTTTCCCTGATTCCTTTTTTTGCCTTTTTTAAGATATTTGCCTTTTTTGTCTTTTCTAACTTTAAAAAAGTGATTATAGCTTTTATAATTTTTTTTTTAAGATTAAAAAATATACACATGCCCATGCGGCTTATAGAAGCGCAGGGACCTCTTGCCAAATTGGTGTTGGAAAAATTCAAAGCCGTTTTCTCAGCTAACGTAGGCTTGGAGACAATAAGGGATGTGGATAAAATTGTAAAGGGCGAGGAAAACGCCCTTATTCCTGATAATATGAACGTTTCAAACGTTCCATATTTAACTTGGGCTCCACTTGTATCAACTTACGTGGACCGCACATTTAGTACATTCAAGGCTTTTCTTCGCGAAAATCGAATGAAAATGCTGCCAGAAAACTTAAAAATGCATATTTTGGTTCAATGTTATTACAACTATACAGATTAAAGTTTTATGAGTTAGAATCTCGAAAGGATAAAATAGTCAAAGATTCAAAGTATAAATTTTTCATATAATGAAACTAGTTGATAGTTTTTTTCTTTTTACTTGTAATATAAACATTTCTAAAATAAATGTATTTCTTGATTGTTCTTCGTATTTTCTGTCGTTTTTTAGTGCCTTATTTTGCTTTTTTTTGCAATACCTAGTGCCTTTTCCTGACTTTTTCGCTATTTTGGTTTGCCTTTTTTGCATTTTTTGTAATACCTAGTGCCTTTTCCTGCCATTTTCGCTATTTTATTTTGCCTTTTCCAGCCTATTTCGTTATTTTATTTTGCCTTTTTTTATAGGTTTTTAGGTCCTAAAAATCCGTTCCCTGCTTATAACGATTTTAAAAGCATTTGGTGGAGCATATAGTTAGAATTTATTGGCATATTTTAAGCGCTTAAAATAAGTTTTTAGCGGCATATTTTGGGTTGCCCTAGTTATGACAATACCAAGTGCTTTGACACTTAAATTTAAGATTTTTAAAAAAAAGAGTTAATCGATGTGTGCACTGAGCGGCTCATATATTTTGCTTTCGGATGTAAGGAAACAACTGCTGCTATGGCAGTTTGACTTTTATTAGGGTGATTGACTCGGTTTTTTCAAACCGGTTTCCACTGTTTTTTTTTGGATGGTTATTTTGAAACATTAATTTTTCGAATATCGAATAAACCGGATTTTTTGATCGAACAAACCTTTTTTTTCATGTCATCAAAATCTTGACCTCTGAACAAAACTTTTAAGTTTTTCGAAGCTTTGCAGTTCGCATTCGTGTTCTGCCTTTTTATGACAGAAGTACACTCGGAGGGTTGCCTTTGTCTGCCGAGCAGTGAGAGCTGCTTGAAAAAACATTATGTCGATGTTGCTGGATCCAGAATTGATAAGCACTCGGCTACGGGGTAAGAGCACTACTTAAAACCGAGAGAAGTCAGAAAAAATGCAATAAAGTAATAAAAAATTACCAAACGTGAATTTTTTACTGATTTCTATTTTTTTTAATTTTGATATATTAAAACGGTGTACCTTTTTTGCTTTGCTCTTTTTTAATAACAGCTATACTTTACTGTTAATAGTTTTATTGTATTTTATGTTCATGACTTCATACCAAGATAAGCATTTTCACTGTATAAAAACATTGTAAAATAATTGTAATTTCAAAATCGGCAATTGTTTTTTTTTCAAATTGGAACTTTTCGAATGACCCAAAACCGGTTTTGGAAAAAGTCAATTATCGAATACAGTATATTTTGCTTTGTTCCCTTTAAGCTTAAGTGCACATTTAAGATATATACCCTAAAATGCGCATTAGCGGAATTATTTTTAACATTTATAAGGAAACTCCTCCGAGTCTGGGGCCTTCTGTAATCTAACAAATAAGCACATAAGCTAAATAAGCGTAGTCATTATATACATATTTTGTTTATTAAATTTAACCGACTTCAAAAAAAGGAGGAGGTTATTAATTGGCCGGAATAAATTTTTATGTGTGTTACCGCATAACTTTGGACCACGTTAACCCATTTCTATAATAATTTTTTTTTTATGGGTATAAATCTTTGGTTTCGGTAGAGGTAAAATTTGCGAAGCTATAACGCATAGCCCAGCAGAGAATTTCGAAGGGCTTGCATGTGTATTCCAGCAACAATTTTTTAATTTCATTAGTGGCACCCTGTGTTTACTTGCAATTGCAAATGGTTGCATACATTTAAGCATTTGCAGAATAAGAGGAAATGCGGTACAAACGATTATTACTTCCGGTTATGCAAACTCCGCGCATGCATTCGCCTTTGTTCCTATATGGATACATACTAAGTTTGTGTATACATACATTTGTTGCAAGTGGTTTTGATATTCGTAGCATGGTTTTAGGCATAGGTTTAGGGAGTCTATTGATAAAAAGGCAAGGCAAAATTAAAAAAATACTGAAATCATTTTAACCGGACCGGGACCGTTGATAACTGATGAACATACATGAATATATGTTTATATACATATGTATGGATGATATAATAGCGCTCTGATCTAATACTTTTCGTGTAAAACCCTGTAAAAGTTTCAAAAAGAAAAATCGCTCTCTGAAGTGAGATTATACAGTGAGTTACAGTAAAAAGTACGAGAACAAAAAAGCATCGAGTAAAATCTTGCAAATTCATTCTCTTCACAACTCTCCAAAAATCGATCTCATATACATGGTTTTGGAGTACGGGATCATTTTTCCTGTAACTTCCTGCAAGTTTGTGTAAAAACCTGTAAGTTCATTGAGTACTGGATCAGAGCTAATACAAGATTGCACAAAGAGAAGACGACAGTAAAACGAAATGCCGAACAAGTGAATTTAGCTTCCTCCTTTGCAAACGACAAATAAACTACAAGTTCAAAACCAGTAATTTATGCGTTGTTTATGAGATATTTTAACGTCCTTGAGTCACAAGTATATACAAGTATCATATTTTATCAATCATGCCGATAACTTCATGTATTAAAAGAATTAAAAATGAAAAAATAAATCAATCAGCAAAAGGAATAAAATTAAGTGAAATTAATGTTTAGCTGAATCGCCGAATAATAATAATAATAATAGATTGGCGCTTACACATATCTTAGTGTTTGGCCGAGCTTCTCCTCCAAATTGTGGCGTGCGCCTTGATGTTGTCACACAAAGCGGAGGGACCTACAGATTTACGCCGACTCCGAACGGCGATTGTATGTTTATGAGAAGCTGTTTTTCATGGCAGAAATACACTCGAAGATTTGCCATTGCCTGCCGAGGGACGACCGCTGTTAAGAAAAAACGTTTTTTCTAAGTTTTTTGCGATCTTGCTTTGACCAGGGCTTGAACCCAGGTGCTGCGGAGTGGAAGAGCGCACTGCTTACCACTACACCACAGCGGCCGACGTCGCCTAATATCGCCTAATAATAGGTTTACATATAAAAAGATTATCCTCATTTTCGAGCTTACCTCCCTAAGAAAGAGAGATTAGCCATACAAAATTATAATTATAAAATAACCTGATATTAAACCGATAACTTTTTGGTGTCCAACCTAGTTTTATCGAATATACTTGCGAAGAAGAGGAGGAATGTCAAATGTAAAAGTAAACAAAAATCGACGCTAGCAAGGAAAAGAGTAGTTTTAATAAAATATTAAGTTAATATATATTTAAATAGCATAATATGTGTAGCAGAAAAAGTGACCAGGGTGGCATATACTACGTTTATACGCACGTATTATTTGCAAATAACAATTTGCAAAATGGTAAAATTTGCCGTATAAACGATGATATAATTTTTTATTTGCAAATAACTAAACCACGCAAATAAGTATTAATTAGTGGTACTATTTGCAAATTAGCGCAAGACGCCGCCATTCTTAGATCTATTTTCATGGTCATCTTATTGCCTTTTTATAATCAAGACGTTGCCATTTTTAACTTTATTTTCTTTTTCGATGGTCATATTATTGTCTTTTATAATCAGGCAAAAGAATTTTTCACTATCGAATAAACAGTGAGTTAGGTATTTGCAAATTATTTTTATTTGCAAATAGCTTACGTATAAACCTAGTAATAGAGAAGAAGCTTAACTTTTCCTCGAGTTGTGAGAATAACAAGCACAACCAATTTAATAGCTCACGAGCTTTGATTGAGATTACAGTATATTTTGCTTTGCTGCCTCTATGCTTAAGTGCACATTTAAGATACCTACCCCTAAATGCGCATCAGGGGCATTATTTTTTAAATTTATAAGGAGACTGCTCCGATATATGCATTTAGCATACTTGCCCATTGGCGATACCTGCCTTAAAAATTGTGCGACTAGTATCAATTATCAAAGAAAGTATTACGATTTCCTGCACTGGCCCAACAATTACCTAATTTACAACTTTTTATTTATTTTGTTCATCTCGCAGAACAACGAAAATGGCTATCAATTTATGTAGCTATATAGATAATTAGATACCATGCGGTAAAAATTTCGCTTGCAGTAATTTCTACGTGGTAAGTGCTCCGCCATTATTTGGTTTCATAGGGATTCGGATACCTTCCTCATTGAAGTAGGAAAGAAAATTCGCTTAAGTGCCTTTTTCGGTTGAGTGCACAAATTTTTCGTGCAGAGAAGGATGTGCAGCTAAGCAAAATGTACTGTATATTTATATGTAAATGTACTTTAATGCTTTGCCGTACGCATATGTTTACACATCAAATTTCATGAGTACCTAGTACTCACGCCTTTTTTTTTTAAAGAAAAGGTGGTACCTCAGAGGTGGTCCCATATTAATTTGGTTTAGATCCAATTATTGTATCATGAAGAAATTAACGGTACTCTTAAATTTGTATATGAGAATTGAATTCGATTTTGTGTTTCGCTTAAAAATTGCTTTGTAATTTTGTCTGCTACAATTTTTATCAGATGAACTGTATCATTTCAGTGCTCTTCCATGTTGCTAAATACAAAATAATTCGGACGCTCCATAACCACCTCAGACGACCGCCAAAATCTTAATAATGTATGCGTTATTTGTGATTAAGAAAGATCACATTCATATCTACGCACATACATATCGAGGGCTTACATATAAGGTTCTTTTCCGTACGCAACGCGGGTTCCCGCGGGTGCCCAAAATAGACCAGAAATCATTCCCGTACTCAACAAAATGGGTAATAGAGAGCCCAAAACAACCCGGATTTTTTTTCCCGCTAAAAATGGATAAACTGTCAAAGTGCATATCAGCTGTTTTGTGTGTATATGTAGCCTGCATTTACTTGGCGCTTTTAAGGAATAGTGAATGTATTTTAAATTTTTATATACTTAAAACCAAATTTGTGAAACAAAAATTCAATTTCCAAGAGTTTGCATTTAAATGACAAAAACAAAAACAACGTGAATCAGCAGTTTCTCAAATTCTGGGCACGAAAAGTGGTTTTTTGCGTTCCCGTACTTCTGGATTATGCACCATTTTTGAGAGCATACTTTTCGCTTATTCTCTAATTACCGGATCCGGTCCGGATTGTTAGGGAAAAAACTTATATTCAATACTCTCTGTATGCAATTTTGACAAAAACCACTTCGTGTGGATTTTCCTGTCATCACTGATGTTAATTCTGACTTTGTAATTTAATAGCAAATTCTTCTGTCAAGCGTTATACAAGGTTAGCATTAATATCACGGATGATAGTTAAGTCTTAGGTGAATTTTTATATCAGAATCTCATTTTTGTGAAAAGTGCAAATAGAGGGTATTGAATATAAGCCCTCGAATATGTTCATACATATGTATGTATTTTGATTTGAAGATAGTATAGAAAAGGCTCATTTGAATATCAACACAACAGCAAACATATTACAACACTGTGCAGTATGATCGTTTTGTTTTTCTTCTACTTAAAATTCTAGTCAGCAACTACATAAACCGCTCCACGTAGTAACGACCTCAGCCTTTGCAAAAGGTGTGTGTTACATGAATGTATGTTCGTATCTACATACGTACATACATACGTATATATAATACTTATACAAATATGTATGCCTGCAAGAAATGTGCTGGTAAAATGACTGATATTTTCATAGTGAAACGAATACAGAAGCGCTAATTGTGATACCGCTAACTCTCTCTTCAAAATTTTGACAGAAGTGTGACGACATCTGATTTTGATTATTGCCTGTGTAATATACATATACATATACATACTGAGAGATCTCTCTCTCTCAGCTCTCTCCACCGGCAAATCTGCGATGACGTCATATTCACGTTACCTTTTTTTGATGGACCAAAAAGTGTACCGAAATGTATGAAATTTACCAAAATACACACATTGATCATATACAATAAACCAATTTTCCGATTGTTTTGTGGAGTATTTTATTATTTCTGGAACACGCCTTTCCATGTTAAATTCTCTGTAAGATGGCAATTTTTTTTTTTTAACTGAGATATTATTATTATCTGATGGAATAAACGTGACCTATATAGACCTATAGTGCTGACCCTGTAAATTTCACGCCGACCTTAAGCTATTTGTGAATTTAAGTATTTTACAGGGTGTCATGTTCAAGATTCTGGATTGTTAGATTGCCTTTTTACCTTTGTTATACAAAATTCGGCGGCAGATTGAGAATCTTTCCACCTAGTTAGGAGATCTGCTCTAGGATCTCTGCTGGGCCCCACGTTTTGCAAGAGCGTCAGCCTCCTCATTGCCATCAAAACCCTCATGTCCCGGTACCCACAAAGGGTTAACCTTACCGTGTTATACGTACTAAATTGGTTCAATAGAGTGTTTCTCACCCTAAAGGCTTTCAGACATCATATTTATTCTTACCCTACTTATCTTTCTACGAAGAATTTAACGTACGCAAAAGTCAAGTGCAAAGATGTCCGCCTGAAATATAATTGGATATGCATCCACTCTATTCGAACCTAACTCAAAATAAATCAGGCCCACCATTATCATCCCTGATATTGGACCCCTCAGTATACTAGAGTTGGGGAGCACTTGCCAATCGTTGTGATTCACTGTTGTGGTGCTTGTTGAAGGATAATTTTGGGAACATTTTGTCTGTGAGCTTGATGAACATAGTACCTTCAAGGAATTGTTTTAAAACCATTGAAGGTATCCACTCCATATCGATGGCTGAGTGGATGATCAACCTATCTCAGCAGCCAGTTCAAAAACTTCCTACCTCAGAAAACTTTTCAAGGACGCCCTACTTCAGAATTTGAATTGAAAAACGCCATATTTCATAATTTTATTGAAAAACACCCTATCTCAGAGTTTGGCTGAATAACGCCCTATCTCAGAATTCGGTTTCAAAACGCCCTATCTCAAACGAAAATACATTGAAAATAAGCTGAGATAGGGCGTTTTTGAATCGCTCAGCTCAGATAGGGCGATCTTCAATTAAATTCTGAGATAGGGTATTTTTCAATCAAACTCTGAAGTAGGCGTTCTTGAAAAGTTTTAGATTGAGCGTTGTTGAAAAATTTTCTGAGATAGGGCGTTTTCGAACTAGCTTCCGAGATAGGTCGATCTTCCACTCAGCCATCGATATGCTCGCTAAGTTGCTAAGTATAAAAGCGTTCTAGAATGGTCAATTAGTATGATGATTCTTATTGATTTCGTTGGGCAGATAATGGATATACAGACCAATCGGTGAAGGTTTCTCCGTGCCGCGTACGGATAATCATTTATCACAGTATTGAGTGACCAAAACGTCTGTTTGAGGGATGTCTTCCATGTTTTATTATTAGGCCTTTGATAGCCTTGTTGGTAGCAGCTATTAGATGTGACTTCTGGTGGATCCTTTTGTTCAGGGTTATCTCTAGATACTTCCCCTCTTGCGCTAACTTAATCTCCGAAATTCTCGGTGAAGGTTTAATCGAATTGACTTGCCTTATTTTGGGCCTGGGACAATGGTCGAGTTTTGTGGGTTTATTGACAGAATACCAGATTTAGCCCATCAGAGAGGTTTTTTGAGAGTAATTTTTGTGTGAAATAGAGAAATATCAAAATGTGAACAAGAATGCAAGAAAACCTAAACAATCAAGTGTGACGTCATATAAAGAGCTACTTTGTTAAACTTACTGAGAGCGTAATAGCGGTACGCGACGCTTTTCGAAAATGTAAAACTTTATTGCGCATCTACAGCCCCAGCCCTTAAGTTTCAGACCTCACTTTTGAAAATCGAACGATCGAATGATTATTAAATAATTTGAGTTTAATTGTTTAACAGGTGGCAACTCTTTTCGAATAAGAAAAATCCTATTGCACATCTACAGCCAAAGCCCTTTAATTTGATACCACAGTTTTGAAAATCGAACGAACGGAGCAAATCTGATGACCTGGACAAAATTCCGTTCGTGTATTATATATAGTGATTCCAAAAGTTTACACAAAATATGGATATATGGGTATCAATTAAAAGAAAAATTCAAAGCAAGATCAACTGTAAGTTTTGTTTTCAATTATCCTTTTGGAACATATCAACAAAAATTTCCTTTAAAAATATTATCCTTCAAGATTCTTAATTTTGTATGAATTTTGAAGAATCTTAGTTTAATTTAAATCCTATTAATATATGTATGGATATTAAAGGATAAAAATTGCAAGGGATATTTTACATGAATGAATTTTTTCGATGTCCTTGGGAGAAATCCTGCCGTCCTATTAAAAATTTAAACATGTAGTTTTGCTAGAAATGCGCTAAAATATGGGAAACATATCGAATTTTCTGCATTTCCAAAGTTTTCATGGACGATTAATCCAAGTCATTAACTAGCACCCCTATTCTGCAACTCTTTCGTATTCGGATATTTCTACGAATCGTAGAAATAAATAGTGGGCTGCAATCCGAATCGTATTTTCGAACTTTCGAAATTCGTAACAATGGCATGCCTAAAAACGAACGAGTAAGAAATTGGAAGCTTTTTTGCGTAATTTTCTACGGAAACAATTCTGTGTCGGAGGCGAGATAAAAGATGTAAATCGATGTTTTCGGGAAATATTAGTCGTGTTCATTTAAACAGATAAATTTTCCTTTCGCATATACGTATATTTTTATCCACTGCTTTATATAAACGAAAAAAAAGATTCTTTTTTGCCCCTTATGGAGAATTGGGGTCCGGTTTTGTTATTTGTACAATGACTTTCGGTTGTTGTGTCCAAACGCATAACGCGTATAACCAAAGGATTAAGCTTTTATTTAAAATAAATGTTTTAAATTTCCGACCACTAATTTATTAATAAATTCGGTTTGCACTATGCACTTTTTTGCAATTTTCGATGTGGGTTCTGCGCGAAAATAGGCTGACTTCCAAAATGTATCAATACACTGTTTGGAACTGTTATACTGCGGTATTCAAACTGTTTGTATATGCAGAGTTCCGACACATTGAAACCATATACATACATGGCTTATTTTAAATATTTAATATACCAATGAATTAAGATAGAAAAATGCTTACTTCGAAATGTCATCAAAGGATCAATTAGCTTAGCGATGAGCAGTTTGCTTTCTGTATACGCATCGATAACTTTTACGATACATTTTGGGGCATGCCACATCGTCAAAAATTACACATTTGCATTTAGGTATGCGTGACTTTGTATAGTTACTTTGAAAGTGACGTTTTGGAACCTAGCCATACTGTGGATGGCGTAGCCGGAGTTATATGCACAAGAAATGTTGTATACCTTTGGCATGCTCTCTTCTCTGGCCTCTTTGGTGCCTCTCTTCTCTGGCAACACAGAAAGGAGAATTCTACTTTGTAACTATTATAATCCCAACGCGCGGCCGACGGAAGAAGCAAGCGCAACAGGTAGTGGACCTAACAAAGTGCATGTTTTCCATGGCTTGGAAGAAGTTGTTATTGCACTAACTGGATTGGGAACCAGTTCTTCAGCCATAGGAGGAGTTCTGGCTTGTGGTTCAACAATTAAACCAAAAGCTGACATAGATGTGTCCAAGGTTACTATGCCCGACAGCTCCGCATACCTTTGAGAATCCATTGCCATAGCGCGCTCTTACTCTGCTGCTATAATTGCAAATGCAATAGAATCCATCGCTTCATTCAAAATATGTAAAATCAATCAATTTTACTATAAATAGGCACTAGATGAGTGTTATGCTTTAGCAAGGGTTGCAGCATGTGGATTTTTCGCTTTTCGCAACGTAGCTACGAATTACGAATTGCGAAAATTCGGGTTCTAGAATAAGGGGAAAATTTTCAACTAAAAGCCGGCACGGTAATCGTAATCCTACAGCCATAAAACTTCCTATATGTGCTATTTAGGCGAAAAAAGCAGAAATATAGAGGGTATGCATATACAAATTTGCAAACAATTTTTTTCCATATTTTCTTGGGACAGTCTAAAGTACTTACATTCGTGAGTATTAGATAGTTATATTTTTTATCCATATCCTCAATTTCAATATCAAACAGATTTATGTGGCTTATGTAAAACCATGGTACAATAATTACAGGTATTGTCTTCCCCGAGATTGCATATTCCGATCTGCCTTGTTTAAAAAATATCATTGTTGCCCACATTAAAACGTTTACTGCTTGGGAAAAGGGGTATTCCCATACCCCATATACCATATATATATGTACACGTATTTTTTTAAACAAACCATCTTGCAGAAAACTTATTTAATTTGCAAAAGCCGAAAAAAACATTTGCTATTAAATAGTTTCAAAATTTTTATGGCTCACTTCATTTCAAACGTTTTTTTCTTATGTTTTGAAATATTATAAAAATTAAATTGAACAAAAAGCAAGCCAAATAAAAGTAAAAGAATCAACATTGAACTGCGTCAAAATGAAAATAAGGGAGCACGAATTTCGATGTGAAGCAAAACTCTCTGGGAAGACAATATCTGTAATTATTGTACCATGATGTAAAACCCATCAAGGTAAAGTCTTACTCATAAAAAATTGTTTAGATTTCACATTGATTATTTATAAAGAGTTCACAGTTTGAGTGAGTCCATGAGTAATACATGTTTGTATTCTTATTCTGAAAACAGGAAGTAAATACATATAAGTATGTACTCAATTAAACAAAGAAACAAGAAATTCCACAATAAAATACATATATTGTTATGGAGTCAAAAGCCCCTAAACTATAAAACTTTTGTCTTTTCATTTTACAAAGCATCATATTGAACTGGTAGTACGTGTTCTTTTGTGTTGGCGGGCTTTTATTTATTTAAAGACGGCAGGTGAGTGTTTTTTCAATAGAAGATCAATCAAAGGAGATACGTTTTTGCGCAGGCATAAGGTTATTTTAATGTAGAAAGCTTACATTTATTAATTGTTGATTCCACTTTTAACACGTCTGACGGATCAAGTTCAAGTTCACGTCACTGTTTGTAATCAAGATGCTGGCATCAGCGCAAGCAAGTTGCGCTGCTCTCGCATTTCTTAAATTCTGTACAAAAACACTTGATTTTTTCGCATCCACCATTTCTGGAAAGCATATGACGCGCATGTCGCAGACGATCTTTAAAAACGAATTAACTCAAAATTTGTCAATTGACAGAAAGCGCAAAAAACTTTTTAGAGCTCATCACTCCTAACATGAGTTTCAATTTCGTCCCAAATCGTTCGGTTTTAACTTCGGTGTATTCACTACGGGCGGATAAAAAAATGTGGGCGAATTTGTTGGTAGGAAAACATTTGCTTCAAGTTCTGTACATTGTCAGTGCATAATATCAAAAATAGCAAAGTTTGAATTACATCATATATTTTGAAGAACTTGAGCGATATGTATCTACAAACTGTTTTATGTATGTACAGTAAAACCCGCTTAAGTACCTTACGAAAAATGTCAGCTTTTTGAGGTACTTAGGCGGGTTGGTTACTTAAAGGAACCCGCTTAAGAACCTCGATGCGGGTACTTAAGCGAACATAATTGCTGATGTAGAAACACCTTCTTGTTAACTTACATAAATACTTGATTAACAACATTTAATGAAGTATACATATACTAAATATGTAAACCAAACTCGTAGCATTCTTTAAACACATAAACAAGTAAAGAAAAACTTTATTTAAAAAAGTATATAGTGCAATGGAATGTCTATTTTACAATAATTAAATTGTTTAAAAAGCCAAAGTTGGACATATCATTTTGTACCAAATTCAAAATGATATTATTTGCCACTTAAGTTTATTTATTAATTTTTGAGATTTTTCAATCAACTGAAATACAGTTCATTCCCTAACAAAAACCACATAAACCTAAGCTTAAGATTTTGTAGAACACTTAAAAAAAAAGATTAATCATAATTTCAAACTTTTTTCTCTGAAGAGTTTTTTGAGTATACAGTTTTATATTATAGCCAATCCAATTTTGGTGCAATAATGTGGAAGCTTCGAGTGGCTAAAAATTAGCGTTGATTTTTTAGAATTTTTGTTACCGAAGGTGTGTAGCGCTGCTACTGAAATTCAAAATACGTAAATATTTTAAGCAATTTTAAAAGAGCACTTAAAAGGGATTTTCTTCAGATAATATTAAAAAATTCACGGTGTCCAAAAATGTTGGTTAAAGCGGGTTAGGAACCTAAGCGGGGTGGAGGAGGATACTTAAGCGGGTTTAACTGTATATATTATGCACATGCCGCACGCGTTCTTCAAACATGTATTAAATCTTATTGCCATTTTTGTTAAAGTTAGCTGCTAAAACAGTTATCAAGTACGGGTACAACCCCTGACTCGAAGTAGCGAATCGTTTTGATATTATATTTTGTAATATTTCACACACACTATATATGTATATAAGACACGAACATTAACCATGATCGTCTACCTGGTACTGTGATCAAGAAAGAATGAATAAATGAAAAATTATGCGTTAGTCAGTATTACTTGAATCATGAATGAAAATTTATTCTTCATTCGAAATTACTTGAATGATGTATAAAAATTTATTCGTTATTTGAAATTACTTGAATGAAGAATACAAATTTATTCGTCATTCTAAATTACTTCAATGATGAATAAAAATTTATTCGTTATTTGAAATTACTTGAACGATGAATAAAAATTTATAAATAAATAAAACTTTATTCATCATTCGAAAGTGCTTGAATGAAGAATTAAAATTTATTCGTTATTTGAAATTACTTGAATGATGAATAAAAATTTATTCATCATTCTAAAGTGCTTGAATGAAGAATAAAAATTTATTCGTTATTTGAAATTACTTGAATGATGAATAAAATTTTATTCATCATTCGAAAGTGTTTGAATGAAGAATAAAAATTTATTCCTTGCTCAATATTAGAAAAATTATAAATAAAATTTTATTTTTTATTTAAATAATAATTCATTCAAAAACGCCCATCCCTGATATGCACCATTAACATGAATCAATGGGCACGTTCAGAAAGCGCAACAGCTCAGTAACTGTTGCGATTGCACCTTCTGAACGCGTTACTGTGTACTTCTCATCAACTGAACAGTTGCGTGTTAGATGATCGTAATATTTTTCTGATCATTTGAGACAACATGTTAGGGTTATGAGTTTTTTTAGATTTAAATGCCTGTGGTGGCAAACGATGAACTTTTGTTTAAATTTCCAAAAAATAACAACAATTTTGATAAATTATAAAAAAAACTCCCGCGCATAGCGGAATTTATTATAAGTTTCTAAGGGCCGGTTTCTCCATCTCTGGTTAACACTAACTCCCCGGTTAAACATTGTTATCGACGTTCTAACTCCATGCATATAACAGGGAGTCGATAAGGTCGGTAACGATGTTTACCGGGGGATTAGTGTTAACCGGAGATAGAGAAACCGGCCCTTAGTGAAGAAAATTAATATTCAAACGTGTTTTTCTTCTCAAATGTTTTATGGTTTTATTAAAGTAAAATAGATTCGTGGATTAAGTGCTGATACACATCGTTTTTAAATCAAAACTTAGTAGGCAAAAAAGAATTTCGGTCGAATTTTTATACTAGGTATGGGGCTTTGCCATGCAACAGCCTTGCAAATGAAATGATAGTGTGCGCGGGAGGTATTTTCACGAACCAACAAAAATATCGCCAAAAAAGTAATATATGGACCAAAGTTCATTAAATGCAAGCACAGGCAAATCAAAATTTTAAAAAAGTGTAAAAAAATCATAACCCTAATGTTGGTGTGTACTAAATTCCTGCGCAATTCCATTTAAACGGCCTAACAAGACATCCGATCGCCGCGCAAATACTTTCCCTCCTTTACTCTCATCGTTCGGGTCAAGTGTGAGTAAGCATAAACCAGTTTTTGCAAGCGTTCGTAAACTTCCGATCAATAGCAAGACGCGTAGAGTATTTACTTTGTCTTCCGCAACTACTGCGAGTAAAAGGTATTTGACAGTAGAGTACTCTACTGGTAGTACTTGAGTATTTTCGAAGAAAACATACATTTGTGGTATCTGAATAAAACTAAGGACAGGAATGTTGCAGGGATGATAAATGAGTTTTTTAAGGGAATGGAAGTTTTACAAAAATATTTTGGAAATTTTTCCTTTTATAGAAATAAACAAGTTAATAGCAGTGTTCTCGTACCTATAATCTCGCAAAGTGGGGGAAATCGAGAGCGTAAAATGACACTGAGATCTGCCAATTTCTGCTGGAAGAAATTCTACCTACGAAAACTTATAAGTAAATGTCTGCTGACCACAACATGTGTTCGTGAATAAACAAAAGAAAAGAAGAAAAGTTTAGTTTGGTTAATTTACTATTAATTTCTAATTTTCCAATTTCCGTGCGTCAACTATGGCTGCCGTATAAAATTATTCAATTGTGGATGAAACAATTTGTTGGACGGAATTTACGCAAAATATTGAGAAATATACCAAAATAGATAATAATGCTGAAAGGTTCTGACCGAATTTGTCAGTGTATCGTTAAAACGAAAATGGGATAATTTTAAAGACACATTTGTAGCTATATCTACTTAATTTTTGTGAAACAAGGAAGGGTGCTTGGGGGAGATCCTTTTATTTTTGAATGCGTCATGATGTGGTATCGAAAATATTTGTTAGAAAAAAACTTACTTACCTATCAGAAAGTCAGAACGGCGTAAGTTTTACTGCGTTCAATAACTTTTTCTGATATTTTAGTCTTCCCCTCAATTTTACTCGCTATGATTCTTTTATTCTCTGGCTGCTAGTACTTACTCGAAAATTTTATGAATAGACCTATTATGACAGAAACTTTTTTATTTATTTAAGTAAGAGTTTCCTTTTTAATAAACACCATGTATTTACTTAAATAAGGTAGAAAAAGTGACTATATTTTTATGCACAAAAATTCAAAACTCCAAGTATCTTGACAAAAATGTATCAAAAATGTCAATGTAGTACCAATGATGAGAGCGACGAGCAAAACGTATTTTCATCTAAAATGCTGATATACATACATAAGTACATATGCATGTATGTGCATAGATATGTACACATGTGCATAGATACATATGTGCATAGATACATATATAAGCGTCCGCATATATTTTTTTCCCGTCACTTGCTCTGTCGCTTCTACTGATGGCAAACAAAATTTAATAATCGATTAATCGGTTAATTGATTAATTGATTAATCGAAAGCATTCGATTAATAATTGCAATTATCGTAAGAAATTAACCGTTTATCGGTAATTTCGATTAAAATAGAAAATTAATAAAAACCAATTATGAGTTATAAAAACTGACTTACACCCCGTGCCAAAATTATTGCACACGACAAGATTTTTTTTTTATTTAATTTTAGTCATTTTTTTTCAATAAAGCTTATTCGTTAGCCACGAACATGAACATGAACATGAAAATGAACATGAACATGAACTTGGACATGAACATGGACATGAATACGAACATGAACTTGAACATGACCATGAACATGAAAATGAACATGAACATGAACATGAATATGAACACGAATATGAACACGAACATGAACATGAACATGAACTAAGACATGAACATGAACTTGGACATGAACATGGACATGAATATGAACATGAACATGAACATGTACTTGAACATGAACATGAACATGAACATGAACATGCCTTTGAACATGAACATGTACATGAACATGAACATGAACATGAACTTGAACATGAACACGAACATGAACATTACCATGAAAGGGAACATGAACATAAACATTAACTTGAACATGAACATGAACATGAACAAGAACTTGAACATGACCATGAACATGAACATGAACATGAACACGAACATGAACTTGGACATGAATATGAACACGAACATGAACTTGGACATGAATATGAACATAAACATGAACATGAACGTGAACATGAACATGAACATGAACTTGAACATGAACATGATCTTGAACATTAACATAAACTTGAACACGAATATGAAGATGAACATGAACATGAACACGAACATGAACATTACCATGAAAGGGAACATGAACATGAACATGAACATGAACAAGAACTTGAACATGACCAT
>NW_023458562.1:9690966-9746407 GCF_013731165.1 Rhagoletis pomonella | reverse complement strand
TGAACATGAACATGAACATGAACGTGAACATGAACATGAACATGAACTTGATCATGAACAAGAACATGAATATGAACATGAACATGAACATGATCTTGAACATTAACATAAACTTGAACATGAATATGAACACGAATATGAAGATGAACATGACCATGAACATGAACTTGGACATGCACATGAACATGAACATGCCTTTGAACATGAACTTGGACATGAATATGAACATAAACATGAACATGAACGTAAACATGAACATGAACATGAACTTGAACATGAACATGAACATGAATATGAACATGAACATGAACATGATCTTGAACATTAACATAAACTTGAACATGAATATGAACACGAATATGAACACGAATATGAAGATGAACATGAACATGAACATGTACTTGAACATGAACATGAACATGAACATGCCTTTGAACATGAACATGTACATGAACATGAACATGAACATGAACTTGAACATGAACACGAACATGAACATTACCATGAAAGGGAACATGAACATAAACATTAACTTGAACATGAACATGAACATGAACATGAACAAGAACTTGAACATGACCATGAACATGAACATGAACATGAACACGAACATGAACTTGGACATGAATATGAACATGAACATGAACATGAACATGAACATGAACATGAACTTGAACATGAACACGACCATGAACTTGAACATGAACACGAACATGAACATGAACATGAACACGAACACGAATATGAAGATGAACATGAACTTGAACATCAACATGAACATGAATATGAACACGAATATGAACATGAACATGAGCATGAACATGAATATGAACATAAACATGAACTTGAACTTGAACATGAACACGAACATGAACATGAACATGAACATGAACTTGAACTTGACATGAACTTGGTAATGAAAATCAACACGAACATGAACATGAACATGAGCATGAACATCAACATGAACATGAACATGAACATGAGCATGAGCATGAACATGAACATTAAATATCCAAAATGTTATAGAAATTTTTTTTCATTCCATCTTTATATTTTCTCGGTAATGAATGGAGAGAACACGCATTGTGCGATCATAAGGATATTCATATTAATTCCTCATTAGATCCGGAAAATTATAGAAAAATTAATTTTTATACTATGTATCTGTAAATAGTATGCAGTACACAATACTCATATCTGTAATAAGAAAATTTTCTGTAATTTGTTCGGATTTTGGGGATTTTTCGTTTGTTTTTGAGGAATTTGGTAATTTTTTGTGGCAACACTGGTAAGAAGATGTAGTCCTCAGATTTTCTAACTGCCATACCTAAACAAAAGCGTCAGCGTTGTCTGGCTGTCAAAAAATTCTCATGCCCATATAATTTGTATGAAGCATACCGAAACAACGCGGCGTCAACGCTAACGCAGGGCGTTAGGTATTGAAGTTGGCTGCAGAAAAGGGCGGAACTGTCATTTTCGTGTTACACACAAACAAACCTATGCTTATTGTTGGTGGTATTTCTGCGTTTGACGTAGCGTTGACGCTTTTGTTTAGGTATGGCATTTGGGCGCTAACGCTAAGTAATTTTCGGAAATACGAAAACTGCGATATTTTAGTAACTACTGAAGATTATTCACTCAAAATTAATATTTACAACAATTTTTAGACGAAAACTAGGAGTGTTATACATTTTTGGAAAATGGACGTAGCCACGCCCACTTATGGTTACATGTGTATATCTCGGTAACCGCTGCACTAATTTCTTCGAAACTTGGCACAGTTATTGGCCTTGGTACAGCATAAAAAAGCGCCGAAAATTTTTAAAATCGGACGATAACCACGCCCGCATCCCATATAACGGTAATTTAGAGAAATACAAAATCTTCGATAAATCAGTAAATATTGAAGCTAATTTATTTAAAATTGATGCTTGCAACATTTCTTTACCAAGAAATACGCTAATGGTAAAATTTTCGAAAATGCCCGTGGCACCGCCCACTTATGATCACATATATGTATATCGGTAACCGTTCTACCAATTTGTACCAAACTCGGTATGGTTATTGTGCTTGCCACATATAAGCAAAACGTTGAAAATTATTGAAATCGGACTAAAATTACGGCCGCTTTTCATATAACGGTAAATTTCAGAAATGCTTGAAACTTCAATATTTCGAAATTTAAGGACGCTAATTTACTCAAAATTGATACACCCCGGCTTACCATCTAGCGGTAGGTTTCGGAAAGGTGAAAAAACATATATTTAATACTTGCGCCGGATATTTAGTGTTCGGCTCCGCCCGAACTTAGACTTTCTTACTTGTTTTTTTTCATTCATTTTACGCAAACGTCAAAGCTGTGAAGCTGTGTTTTTTGTGATCTGCTTTA
Source organism: Rhagoletis pomonella (assembly GCF_013731165.1). Lineage (NCBI taxonomy): Eukaryota > Metazoa > Arthropoda > Insecta > Diptera > Tephritidae > Rhagoletis > Rhagoletis pomonella. Next base: position 9,744,015 of record NW_023458562.1, on the reverse strand, counting down.
GTGTTTTATAAAGCTGTTTACGCTTAATAAGGTAAAGAATTAAAAAAAGTATTAATAAACTTCTGGTGCACAATTTAAAGATAAGTAAAATATCAAAATTTCCTGTAAATTTGATTAATTTAACTTGATATTCTTAATTGCATGTGCCGAGTATTTTGTTTCTTGTAATATATTGTTGTTGTACAATTGTTTTTGTTTGTGCACATTGATTTTGCTCTTTTTGTCTTTTTATCATTTCTGCTGTTTCATCTTTGTCACAGCTGTTTGCGTTGTGTTTGTTAGTTGTCAAATATAAAGTGTATTTAAAACTGTTCGCTACATTGCTTTCCAACTGATATTTACCAGCTGATTGGTTCTCTGTTTGATACATCGTTTTCAAAACTGTTTTGCTCTTTTGCTTCTAAAACCTAAAAATTAAATATATATTAAACATGTCGTATTTTTACACCAATTGCCACGTTAAAAGCGACTCCTATGTGTCATGCTGGCTCTGCGATGGGATTGCCCATATAAAATGTGCTGGTTGAGCGGTAGGGTGTTAGACGCTATTAACGAGGGAAAGGGTCTTCGTTGGTATTGTCAAAAATGTAGATCAACCGAAGTTGATTTATTTAAATTCTTTAGGCAGTCCAGAAATGGTTTTTCTGAGATTGGGAAGGATCTGTCGGTGCTTGTTGAGAAATTTAAGCATTACGAAAAAATGTTTAGGTCTTTCACATGTCTCGACAACCCTCCACACTCTGAGAATAGCCGAGAAAGTAAAGGTAGGCGTGTTATTAGTCCACCTAGAAAGACAGCCACTGAATCTAGTCAGAAAAATCCTCCATCCCAGTCCTTGGAACTTATTAATCTATCTTCTCCATGCCCTCAGATATTGGAGCCTCCGCTATCTAAAGCCATATCCAATAGGTCTATATCTAAAAATAGTCAAACCGTTGATTTAACAGTGTTGCCATCAACATCTGTCTAACTTAGTTCCTCCGAATAATTCGGAGCCCCGCACGTCAGACATCATTACCAAAAAGTTGGTTGTAATTCCTCCGAGAAGATCAATCTTTGCCTCAAGATTTGCTAGAGATACTTCTTCGGATGATATAAAGTCATACATATCGACTAAAATTAAAACTAAAGATGTATTTATTCGTAAATTTAATTTTAAAGACGATCGCGATATTTCATCTTTTAAAATTGATGTAGCTTCCGAAGATTTTGATTCACTACTAAATAGTTCATTTTGGCCGACCGGGCGTTTGTTCGCGAGTTTGGGTATAAACCTAATAAAAGTAATAACAACGTAGCTAAAATTTCTAGTCTTAATTCGGATTCAAAAAACTAACTCGCAAGTCTAATTTAAGTATTGACTATCAAAACGTTAGAGGTTTTAATACCAAATTAACTGACTTATATTTAAAAGGTTTTGACTGCAATTATAATATTATTTCCTTGATCGACACATGGCTCACACCTCATATTTTTAATTCCGAAATTCTTCCAAATGAATATCAAACATACAGGAGTGACCGCGAGGGCAGAATCGGCGGTGGTGTTCTTTTTGCGGTGCATTCATCGATACCATCCAAGGAAGTTAGTGTTCCTGTCATTGAATATACCGAATTTAAATGTATAAGTGTACAGGCTGGAAAGATTTATATTTATTTAGCTCTTTGCTACATCCCTCCTAATTCTGCAGTATCAGTATATATGCAGCTAGTTTCTTTACTTGCGACCGTAAATGCAATGCTTATGGCATCCGATTCTATGATTGTTTTGGGAGATTTAAACCTGCCACACATTTCATGGAACATCATTGACACCGATGTTGTACCAGTTTCATCTAGAGATAGTTACAATGTATTTCTGGAGGAAATCGCTGAACTTTGCCTTAAACAAATAAATATATGTTCAAATAAGTTTGGAAAGGTCTTGGATCTTGTTTACGTTGATGATGTTCCGAAGGCCTCGGTGTGATCCCCCAGTTTTGCCAGAGGATGCGTACTATCCAGCTCATGAGTTAAGCTAAGAAATCATAAATGAAATACATAATAATAAGTCGTTTAGTTCAAGTACTAGATATGTTTTTACGAAAGCAAATTTCAGGAAAATTAACAAAGAACTTTCAAAGTTATCTTGGCCAATATATAGACATGACATGGAGCGTAGCGTTGAGTACTTTAATGATACTGTTTTCAATTTGCTTCGAAAGTATGTGCAAAATGTAATATTGCTCATAAAGAACCAATACAATTATGGTTCACTAAAGAGCTTAAAAAGTTGGAAAATAAAAAGTCACATTCTTTTAAACTATATAAAAGAACGGGCTTACACAGTGATTACGTAAAGTACTCAGTTTTGCGGCATAGCTATTTTGCATTAAATAAGAAATGTTATAACTCATATTTATGTAAAATTAAGAAGAATTTAATTAACAATCCTAAATCATTTTATGGTTTCGTAAATTCAAAGCGTAAAGTACATGGTTTTCCGTCCGCTATGCATTATCGCAACACTGTGTCTAGCGACAGCCAACTCATTGCCAACATGTTTGCCCAGTTCTTTAGGTCCAATTATTCTGTAGACTTCCCTATAAGTGAAAACTATCCGTACGAGCTCTGTCCAATCAACTATGCTTATATTCCAGTAATATCTTCCGATGAAGTTTTACACTATTTAAAAACCTTAAACGCGTCATTAAGGCCTGGACCTGATCATATTCCGACCTGTTTTCTTAAAAACTGCGCTGAGAACATCTGCGAGCCTTTAACAACTCTATTCAATTTGTCACTTAAACATGGCGTTTTTCCGCCAGCCTGGAAGGCTTCTTACATAATACCACTTCACAAAAACGGCAGCAGGCCCTCTATAGAAAACTATCGAGGCATAGCGAAGCTATCCGCTATCCTCAAATTATTCGAAGCAATTATTGTTAATCAGCTGGCATATTCTATATCTTCTTTAATTTCACAATCTCAACACGATGATGTGAAACTTTTTAAAACATTGTCCTCTATCGAAGAAAGGTCTTTGTTACAAGCGGATCTGAGCAGCGTGGTTAGTTGGTGTAATGCAAACTATATGCCACTAAACCTTCAAAAATGTAAAGTTATGTGTTTCTCTCGGAGGGCTGTTCAACCAGCTGTTTATTCAATATCAAATTATAATCTGTTGAAGGTATCCAATTTTTTCGATCTTGGTATCACAATGGATTCCAAACTCAATTTCAACCATCATATTAATGTTACAGTCAATAAAGCCAAAGGTGTTTTTGCATTTATAAAGCGATGGTCAAAAGAGTTCAAAGATCCTTATGTTACAAAAGCTCTTTTTACCACTTTAGTTAGACCTGTACTAGAATACGGATCTATTGTTTCGAATCCCCGCTACCAACTTCAGTCAGACAAGATTGAGTCAATTCAAAAACAATTCTTGCTTTTTGCGTTGCGTGACTTTAACTGGGATTCATATTACAATCTCCCCCCTTACACAAGTCGTCTAAAGCTCATAAATTTGCCTACACTCGCAAGTCGTAAAGGTATAATATTTATCGTAAAATTAATGACAGGCTTGATTAATAGCCCGGCCCCCGGGTCAATTGTGCCCTCTCGTGTGTCAAAACACTTTCGACCTCTGTTTTTGAAGACATGCAAAACTAATTTTGAACTAAACGAATCATTCCGTTGTTTATGTCAAGATTTTAACTCTCATTCCAGCACATTTGGTACATCGGACTCGATTTTGACTATAAAGAAAACTATCATTTCCACTCTCAACAATTGAAATACTATGTTTCGCATATCCAATCAGCTGATGAATTTGATTCTGTAGCTGAATAGTTTTAGATCTCGACACTTAACAAAATCCTGTTTACACTACTCGGCACCAAAAAACTAAAAAAAAAAAACCAAAAGGTTCCGTACGTCATGCGGACTGCGCCCCTCGTGTCGGTTGGGCGGGAATGGAGAGTAAAAAGCCGTTGGGATTAATTAATTAATTAATAACTTGTAAATTTTTTATACCCAAGCACACTAGTGCACAAGGGTATTATAACTTTGTTCACATATCGGCTGTAACAGGCAAAACGAATCGAGATAGATATAGGCAAATGTATACATAAATGATCAGAATGTAAAAAGAAATCGATTAAGCGGTGATCGTCTGTCCGTCCGTCCGTCTGTCCGTCCGTCCGCCCGTCCGTCCATCTGTGCACACGATAACTCGAGTAAAAATTTAGATATCTTAACGAAACTTGGCACGTGCATTTCTTTCGGTCGTAGGACGGATGGTATTGAAAATGGGCAAAATCGGACAATAACAACGCCTACCTCCCATATAACGGTAATTTTCAAAAATACGAAAACTGCGATATTTTAGTAACTACTGAAGATTATTGACTCAAAATTGATATTTATAATAGTTTTTAGACGAAAAATAAAAATATTATAAATTTTGGGAAAATGGGCGTAGCCACGCTCACATGTGTATACCTTGGTAACCGCTGCACCAATTTCTTCCAAACCTGGCACAGTTGTTGACCTTGGTACAGCATACCAAATGATTGAAAATTTTTAAAATCAGACAATAAGCACGCCCACATCCCATATAACGGTAATTTAGAGAAATACGAAATCTTCGATAAATCAGTAAATATTAAAGCTAATTTATTCAAAATTGAATAAATGGGTTTTTGAAACCATCGATGGTATCTTACTTTGCAGTCATAAATATAAAGTTCCTTTTTTATTCACGTTAACCGGCGAAAAGCAAATTGTTGCCGCGAAAATATTTTATAAGTTTAAGAAAAATTAATGAATACATTGTTTTGTTTTGAACTTTCTTACTTAAACTTTGTTTTATTTTAAATTTTCTAATACTTACTCATAGCCTATTTCCATCAAAAGCTTAACTGCAGTTAAGAGGTCAGTGGGCCGATTCTCGTTCTGCGTTATTGCGAAGTGATAAAAATAACACTTTTACACCGCATTTATTTCGATGTTAATTTAATACTTTTCACTTCACGAAAACGTAGAACGGGAATTGACCCTCAGGTAAGTTGCAGAATTTTCACACGGGGTGATCGACAGCGTTTATTTCTTATTTTTTGCTTTTTTTACTTTTGTTTGCTTGTACTTAACATGAGCAGTTACCCCCTTCAAGTTGTAATCTCCCTTTTTCAACAGGCATAAACTGCAGTTACCCAGCAAAAAATCGGTAATCGCTTTTAGTGGTAACGTGTTCTAGAAGGCATAGCGGTATATAATGCCTTCGAATTTTTTCGCTTCTTTTAGGCATTGCCGGTAACGCAAAGTAGAATGTCCTACAATATTTCATTTATTTCGCTTCTTTGTTTCATTTCGGGGAATGCAAAGTAGAATGTCCTATATTTCATTTTTAATTCGCTTCTTTGCTTCATTTCGGGGAATGCAAAGTAGAATGTCCTATAATATTTTATTTGTTTCGCTTCTTTGCTTCATTTCAGGTAATGCAAAGTAGAATGTCCTACAATATTTTATTTGTTTCGCTTCTTTGCTTCATTTCAGGGAATGCAAAGTAGAATGTCCTACAATATTTTTTTTTATTTCGCTTCATTGCTTCATCTTGGAGAATGCAAAGTAGAATGCTACATCGTAGTCAGCTGAAAAATAGAATAAATATCCAAAAATTCTTTTTCTACCGTTACATTCTGTGGAAATTTGTCTCGCATAAAAATCACGTTTTGCTTTGTTCAATTTGCAACGAAGTTGAAGTCAGTCAATGAAGTGAAGTACAAGAGTGAGGAAGTACAATTTTAAGCTTAATTAAATGTGCATGTATGTACATACAGATTTTTAAGTAAAATCTAAATACCTAAATACATACATATGTATGTATAAAAACTGATTTATACAAATTTTAATTAATTTTAATCTTTTAAGACATTTTCTGATTTCAATTTAATATACATAAGTATGTACTTATCTAGGCATTCTACATTAGTTTCTCTGTAACACATTCTTTGTTCGCTTCTCGGGATTCTGTTTATCCATGCGTTCTCCCTTCGTTTGACGGTAATGCTGCGGGTAAGGGCTTACCGCCAATGACATGCCCATGTTAAAAGAAGGCCTTCTTGAAGCGAAAGGGTAAGCGATTCCCATCGTCTAGCGCGTTTCCACTTTCGTTTCTGTGGTAATTGTGTTTTTTGCTGGGTAGTTTAAAAATAAATGATAAGTTGTATTTTTTGGCTTTTAAATCCGTTCATTATAATATGTGTAAATAAAATAATATTTGTGCACCCCTTTTCCATTTAACGGGTCACCCTAATAAACCATCGATATTATCTATGGTTGTCTACAAAACTATCGAAAACCATCGATGGTGTCACTATCGATGGCTTTGCAGCACTACTTGGCACATAGAAGCAATACGTTGAAAATTATTGAAATCGGACTAAAATTGAGGCCGCTTTTCATATAACGGTAAATTTCAGAAATGCTTAAAATTTCAATATTTCGACATTTAAGGGCGCCAATTTACTCAAAATTGATACACCCTGGCTTACCATGTAGCGGTAGCTCTCTACGAAAGGTGGAAATCATATATTTAATACTTGCGCCGGGTATTTAATGTTCGGCTCCGCCCGAACTTAGACTTTCTTACTTGTTTAAAGTTGTTTTTTATTAGTTGTTTTTGACTTTGAAATAAAATAAACAAACGAAAATATAGTAGAATTAAATATATAAATCAAATAAAATTACAAAAATAAAATAAAGTACCCAACAATAAAAACCAAATTTTTTTTTGGAAATCGCTCCAACCGAGTTTCGATCTTGGGACCCGCAGGCTTGTAGTACGCAGCCCTCACCACTCGGCTACCACGGATAAAGTCATGGGCGTAGCCGGAACGAAATTTAGAGGAGACCTATACAATGTTCTTTTTTTTCGAAACCAATAATTATTACTACAAATTGTTATTATAGCTTAAAATTGTTGTAGCCAATAGAGTTGTACACAAACACATAAAAAGAAGTTCGCAAAAGTTGATATAAAACTATTCGTCGATTTAAATAATTAACTTTTTACTGCACATGTTTTTTTTTTACGAAGAGGAAGCATCGAAAGCCTAACCTCGTCAGTGTGAGACTTTAACCCATACTAAACCTGCTACTGTCATGTACCACCCGGTACCACCGTGAAGGATTTCGTCGAGATAATAACACTGTGTGACTGATAAAGTTATAGATCTATTGAAGCACAAAAAAATTCATACTTAGAATTTTGAATATCCCTCACAATCTGGACTTAAGTTATAAAAACGCGTTATTCGTAGTTTGAGCCTTATAATTGTTCGTAACTTAATTTCTGTTTATCCGATGAAAAATATATACAGTGCGTACACGGTAACCGCAACGCTCAATACGTGCAATTCCTTGATTAATGCAAGTCTCTCCCCCTTTATTCTAGAACCCGAATTTTCGTAATTCGCAATTCGTAGCTACTGGTTGAATTGTTGAACCACAAGCCAGAACTACTCCTATGCCTAAAGAACTGGTTCTCAATCCAGTTAATGCAATAACAGCTTCTTCCAAGCAATTGAAAACATGCACTTTGTTAGGACCACCACCTGTTGCATTTGCTTCTGCCTTCGGCCGCGCTTAGGGATTATAACCCTTACAAGTAGAATTCTCCTTTCTGTTTTGCCGGAGAAGAGGGGCTTCCACATGTCAAAGGTATACAACACTTCTTGTGAATATCACTCCGACTACGCCATCCACAGTATTTTTGCACAGAACCCACGTCGAAATTTGCAAAAAAGTGCATAGTGCAAACCGAATTTATTAATAAGCTAGTACTCAAAAATTGGATACATTTATCTATATATATAAAAATGGTGCGAAAAATGTATAGTAATTCATCAATTGAGAACGGTTGGGCCGATTCGGCTAAATTTTTTTTCAGTTGTTCGTAATTGCCAGGAGAAGGTTTTTACGAAAGAAAATTTTGGGAAAACCCTCCGGTGGACCAGGGACTGATCTATTCGAAAAAATCATATTCATGGTCCGATATGCTTAAAATTTGGTACCTATGTAGCTTTTTGCCTAGATTAGCACATAGGATGCTTTTTTTCCGGGAAGTAGACCAGGGACCGATCTATTCGAAAAAATCGTATTTATCGTCCGATTTGCTTAAAATTTGGTGCGTAGGTAGGTTTTTGCCCAGATTAGCATATAGAATATTTTTTCCCCGGGAAGTGGACCAGGGACCGATCTATTCGAAAAAATCGTAGTTATGGTCCGATTTGGTAGATTAGCATATAAGATTCTTTTTTTCCGGGTATGTAGTTTCACTTCTTCTTCATATCCGCCATGTTAGCTATCTGACAGAAAACGTGTTTCGTATTTTTTGTTGTACCAACTTTTTCAAAAAAAAAGTCCAGCTTTTGATGTTGGAAAAATAAAACAAAGGAAAGCCAAACATATAAGTAGAGAATTTGTCTAATATTTTTAAATCATTTTCTTGATAACTGCTGCTTCAGTGGATATTGCAACACACGGAATAGATGTAATAATGCAGCTATAGGAGCCACCTCATACCACAGAATTTATCGGCCGCCTATTTAAATAGTAGGGCTCGCTTGAAATATGTACATGAATATGTATGGAGGTGCGCACACTACACCAACTTAATCGCTCCGACCAATTAGTTGTGGTGCAATGGAAAGACTAGCAAGCCCAACTAAATCGGCGGCCGATACAGTCTGTGGTGTGCGATGGATCTAAAACATTTTAAACAAGAAATATTGCAGTCACATATTCGTTTTTAAGATTTTTATTCATGTGATTAGTAGTGGCTAGAATGTATGTATGTATTAAATACATATATCTGTATATATAAAAATGGTGTGAAAAATGTATAGTAATTCATCAATTGAGAACGGTTGGGCCGACTTGAAAAATTTTTCTTTTAGTTGTTCGCAATTTCCAGAGGAAGGTTTTTACGATAAAAAATTTTGGGAAAACTTTCCGGGAAAGTCGGGAAATTGGAAAAATCGAAAATAGATTTTTTTGTATGGAATTTTTTTGTGCAATTAGTTCGGGATGGCTTTCGAATGGTAAAATAGAAAATTCTGGAAAAGTCGGAAAAATTTAGAAGAACGAGAAATATTTGAATTTTTTCGACGAAATTTTGTATTTTATCGCATGATTTTGGAAAATGTTAAGAAGGAAAATTCGTTATGAAGCATGGAAAATTTCGGGTAATTGTGATATTCATTGCGAACATGAATCAATTGGGAACAATTTTCTCCTAAATATGTTTCATAACCGTTTCGAATGGTTGCTGCTTTTTTGGAAAGGTGTTTAGAAGGAATGCACAAAGTTTTAATTTTTCCGTTACGTGCTGCAGGGGTCGAGCTACGCTAATGCATTTGGTACGTAGGTAGCCTTTTGCCTAAATTGGCATATAGGATCCATTTTTCCCGTTAAGTGGGCCAGAGACCGATCTATTCGAAAAAGTTTTATTTATGGTCCGCTTTGCTTGAAATTTGGCACGTAGGTAGCGTATGGTCTGGTTTAAAATATAGGATACTTTTTCTAATAGGTGGACCAGATACCGGTCTATTGGAAAATATCTTATTTATGGTGCGATTTGCTTGAAACTTGGCACGTAGGTAGCTTATTGTCAGGGTTAAAATATTGGATATTCTTTTTCTGATAGTTGCACAAGGGACCGATCTATTCCAAAAATTCTTATTTATGGTATTATTTGCTTGAAATTCGATACCCGTATTATAGATATGCGTAAAATAGAATTGAGTCATTGTTTTACAGTTCGAAAGGTGTTTGAAGGCGCCGCAAACATGCGGGTATTGGCTATTTAACAATAGTTATTACACACGCCAACAAAAATAGAAACAAATTTCATGCAGCTAATGTTAACGCTATTTTTGACGTAAGCATAAAGCTTCCGTCAGCTCCAGATTTTAAGAAAAACAAGGTCAGTGTCAAAGAGTCACGATTTTGCAATATTTGAGAAGCTCTAGCAAAGAAACAAAGGGTGGTAGAACCTCCCACTTAGGCTTACTCTCCGTCGGCTACTATCCGTGCAAATTCCTGCACCTTTGCTTGATGGTCACTTATAGTTATTTGTTGAACAGGAAAAACTGATTTTGGGAAGTTTGAGTACCTACCGCAATTAAGAAAAATTCCACTTAGGCTTAAATTAAGGCTTGGACTTCTGACTTCAATCCCTGAAAATACCATTCCTGCACCTTGACCCTGCGGTCCTTGCTTTACGTTGACTAAACAGAATGTGGATCAATGATACTCACCAGTTTTGAAATTGCCACCAACTACACTATACAGATTCAAGAACGATTCACTAGCGAGCCTCAAGGACTTCTTCCCGGTATAACGCTTTCATCAGGTTGTTTAAGACGGTAATGGAGGATATGCCTTCTGTCGACCACAAAACCAAACGTGAATTGCTGGCGAAAACGTTGGAGCAAGTTCGCCGGGTAAGCTAGTTTTAAATAAAATTTTAATACTTTGATTACACGTGATGTTAAAGTTTTTGGATTCGGGTTATACGTTTGGACCCAACAACCGAAAATCATTGTACAAATAACTAAACCGGACCCAAGTTTCTCAATAAGGGGCAACAAAGATTCTTTTATATAAAGCAGAGGATAAAAATATACGTATATGCGAAACGGAAATTTATCTGTTTAAATAAACACCACTAATATTTCCTGCAAACACGCATCGATTTACATATTTTATCTCGCCTCGGACACAGAATTGTTTTCGTACAAAATTACGCAAAAAAGCTTACTCGTTCGTTTTTAGGCATGCCATTGTTACGAATTTCGAAAGCTCCAAAATACGATTCGGATTGCAGCATACTATTTCTACGATTCGTAGCAAAATCGGAATACGAAAAGTTGCAGAATAGGGGTGTCTAAAGCAAAACATTGTCACCATTATAAGTGCAACTTGAAAACAATTTTACTTCAATACCTACAGCTTTCTTTGTTTATGCGTGCCACGCAAACAAAATTTGAACTTTTTGCATTTCTTTGATTAACCAGTATTCTGGAAAAACTACAAAGTGGTGTTTCAGTTAAAGGGATGTGTGATGAGCAGGACCGAAGAAATTAGCAGGAAAAAAGCAAATTTAATCGCTTAGATAAACAATAAAACATTAGTAAATATACTTCCAAATATGCTCGAAAAACAACCAAAAATCTAAGTACAGTTTATTGTTTTGTTTTTTATTCAGTTTATGTCAAGGATTGGACGGAATTTGAAATTGTCCTGTTTCCAATAATGTTAATGGATCGATTTAGTTGTCACTTTTTTACAATTATTAAAAACAATGCGGATTATATTACACTAAGGAATGAATCCTTAATTTCCTTTCAAGACTGAATTTAATTGTTTTCAAATATTTGTTATACTCCATTTGAGTTAATTATTTTTAATCTCTTCAATAACACCAATGCTTTCCCGTAGAGACAAACCTTTGGTTTTAAATTTTTGTATCTAAGCAGAACTGGAATTGAAGTTACGAGTTAAAATGAAACCACATCGGGTTTTATGTTATTACTAGCAGTCCTTGCGAAATTCGTCCCGCCCAAAATTAAGTTTTTATTTAAACATTTGGTCCAACGTTTTTACCAACAATCACGTTCACGTTTGGTTTTTGGTCGTCAGAAAGCATATCCTCCATTGCCGTCTTAAATAACCTATTAAAGCGTTATGTCCGTGAAGAAGTTATTGTGGCAATAATTGTCTGGTCGGATGGTGAATCGTCCTTGAATCTGTATAGTACAATTTGTGGCAATTTCTAAATGGGGGAGTATTATTAGTCCACAGAAATCCAATATACATAGACTTATTTCAGACGAAATACCTCAGAAGTGTTACAATTATATTTGTAGGCATTTATCAAGAACTGTCTTTATTCTGTTTAGTCGCCGTAAAGCAATGATCGCAATCAGTCTGGTGATTGATTTAACGGGGGGTAATTTAACTTTGATCCTTGGTGCCTCCGATTGACTTCACTTGACGATTTTTACTAATAACTCGACTCCAGCGCCACCTCGCAGCTCTTTTTGTGTAATAGTAGATATTGCCCCTACCTTTACCAATATATTTATATCTCGAATATGAGCCAAATCGGACAATGAGACAAATCGGTCACGAGACAATCGGATAATGAGACAAATCGGCCACGCTTACCTTGCCTTTCCCCGTCCATCGCATTTCGTAGATGGCGGTGATGTCAGCAGAGCAACCGGGCAGAGACACCATCCCGATTAAGGGTCCGGATATTCCAGGTGCATACCCTTAAATAATAGTCCTTTCTACGTTTGCCGTAATCGTCATCAAAAGAAAGGGGTATCATTCGAGGCATGGTTTTTTTCATTGGGTAGGGTTTTAACGTGCAGTCACCCAAACGCAGCGCACGCGGGGTTATATATCTTGTCATATTAGCTATTTCCCAAACGGGTATTTGGTCGTTACACAGGGGATACGTGGATATCCGACGAATTGAGCTGCGATTTGAACCATAAGCAGACACATCACATCTGGCCACTCCCAGGTGAATGGCAAAAGCTTTGTAGTACTGTGAAATTTAGGGAACATAGTGGTCAGAGGCGAATATGTCAACTAAAACCTGATGAATTTTTGAAATTCGTAGCTCTACGTACCTGTATACCAAATAGCCGGGCAAGACGTATTCTAAATAAAAGATATAAAAAATTAAATTTTCCGTATACTACTGTGATTCCCAAAGTGGTCCAGTTGGTCCACCAGGGGTCCACGGAAGACTCGACAGGGGTCTACGTTGGCGTGAAAATATATGGGGGTCCATGGGTTGAAAGTGGGGGTCCACGAAAATTTATCTGGTCTCGATAGTAAAAAACCAAAATGGTTGCTTGATAGCCTATTTATTTAACTATAATGTATAGTGCTTACCATCACTTTGTGTCATCATACGTGGGGAAGCCTTAAAGGCCACCTGCAGACTAAAGGAAACGGATAACACTGAGTGAGGCGATGCGGAGATATTATCGAGATAGCATTTCCTGGTACTAGGACAAAATTTGGAATTTAGGGGGGAAAGCTTGTCCCCTTCTTGCCCCTACCTGGCTACGCCCATGGATGGAGTAGTTGGCTGCCTTGTTTGCTCAGGGAGCGTAGGACACAAAGAAAAAGCAAAATTACTTAGCGTGGATATTCACCTTGTCGTCGCTAAGGCAGTCACCATATTAATTCAAGTAAGTTCTTATTCAATTTTAATTGGATTCCTATCTGAACTAGTATGGTGACTGCATTACCGATTAAAAGGTATATGTCCGTGCTAGTTTTGTACTTTCTCTGTATTCTACGCTCTCTGAGTTTTCGTCAGTGTTGTCATCGAATATTCCCTTGATCCGAGTCAAGTGTGGAAATTAACTCTATGACTTAATCCGGATCAACTGCAGTTAATTCCCGAGATAATTCCGAATTAACGAGTTGATCCGGATCAACGCTGCCTTACACGAATTTTACGCTCTTCGATTTTAGTTTCAAAAGTTTCTGAAACTATTGTAATCGATTTCTTCGAAGAAATCCCAAGGCATTCTCAGCGTCGTCCCATGTAGCATCTCTGATGGTGCCGCTGTAAATGTCGTGGGCTTGAAGGCCCGTCCACATAGAACTTTGGCGTTGCGTTGGCGTTGGCGTCGCTTCAACAGCTGGCTATGAATACATGAATTCAAATGCAGCCGTCCACATAGCCAGAATTCGACAACGCTCACGCCAACACAAAGCAAAAAGATGGCCAACTCTCAACTTTTCGCGTGCGTCGCTCGCCAGCTGTTGCAAATAAATAAAATTATGTGAAATATTTTGCCTTTTTAATCAAGTGCAGGCAAGAAATATCGTTTTTAATGCAATTATTGATATGAAATATTAATTTATCTGTCGTTAGTATGTTAATTAAGTGGCCCAAGGATTCGCTGCTAAGCGTTCATTGTAGCAAGCATACTTTTAACGTGCGTTCTGTCAAACCAACGCCAACGCGAAAGTTCTATGTGGACCGACCTTGACTGAAGATGTTTGGCGCCCATGACTTATGCTAGCTCGTTTAAAAGTTTTGCCTGAAACTGCTTACCCTGATCTGTCGTGATTTTCGCTGGTATACTATAGAACGCTATCCATCCGCTAACCAAAGCCCTTGCTACCGTATCTGCGAAGATGTCCTCAATGGGAATGGCAACAGGCTATCGACTGAAACGATCGATGACTGTCATGCAGTAACGGTAACCATTTGAAATCGGAAGTGGTCCCACCAAATCGATATGTATCCATGAAAGAGTCTAATCCGGCACTACAACATTTTTTATTACTGATCTGTTGTGTTGGGAAATTTTGGACTTTTGGCATGCAATAATAATAATAGATTGGCGCTTACACATATGTTAGTGTTTGGCCGAGCTTCTCCTCCGATTTGTGGCGTGCGCCTTGATGTTGTCACACAAAACGGAGGGACCTACAGTTTTACGCCGACTCCGAACGGCGATTGTATTTTTATGAGAAGCTGTTTTTCATGGCAGAAATACACTCGGAGGTTTGCCATTGCCTGCCGAGGGACGACCGCTGTTAAGAAAAAACCTTTTTTCTATATTTTTTTTTGGCATGCAATACAATTCACTAATTTTCTTGATGGTTGAACACTTACTCGGATGATGCACGGAATTGAAATCTTGCTGGCGAAAACCTTTTGTGATGAATGACCGTACATGTGTGGTCGCAACATCACATACAATAGCTCTTGTCGTGCTTGAAATATTAACTAACTTAAATTGAAGTGCGGAGTCGTAGTTCTTCAAAAAATCATTCAATTCTTCGTCGGTTATTTATCTTCAGCTAAATTTTCAAAACTGATTTGCTCGCAGCCCGTGATGCTCTCGATACGAGAAAGCAAATCCGTTACAATATTGTCCTTTCCAGCGATATGGCGTATGTCAGTGGTGTACTGTCCGATGAAATCGAGGTGGTTTAGTTGTCGTGGTGATGCTCTCTCCGGATTTTTCTTAAAAACAAAAGTGATTGGTTTATGATCGGTTAAAACTGTGCAGCTTCTACCCTCCATCGTATGCTTGAAGTGTTTGATCGATTGGTAAATGGCCAATAGCTCGCGATCGCAAGTGCTGTAATGCTTCTGGAGGTCTGTCATTCGCTTTGAATAAACCCCTAGCGGTTCAAGCTGTTCATTGTCATAGCATCAACATAAAGCTCCAACTTCCTCTTTTGGCACGGGGTGCGCCAATGTGACTGCATTCACCAAAGCTTGTTTACATTGTTCGAATGCTTTTTCCGCATCATCGGTCCAAATTACTGGTGTTTTATCCTTTTTAATATTGCCCTTGATGAAAGCATGTAGTTGACCCTGAGTTTGCGCTGCGTTTGGCAAAAAACGCCGATAAAAATTTAACATACAAATGAATTTGCGCGGCTCATTCGCTGCCGTTGGTTTTGTGAAATTTGCAATGACGTCGATTTTGTCTGTTGGTGGTCGAATTGCAGCTTTGCTTACTTGATGCCCAAGAAATTAAACTTTCTCCTGCATAAATACACATTTAGAAACGTTGAATTTCAGATTGTAATCGCGTACGCTTTCCAATACCATGTGTACATGTTGATAATGTTATTCTGCAGTGCTAGACGCAATTCAAATATCGTCGATGTAACAGACTACGAAATTCATACCGAAGAATACCTGGTCCATAAAGCGTTGGGAAAAAAGAATTCGAAAGACCGAATCATGGGCGTCGCTACCTACGGACAGGGGGGACGGCTCGAGCCTCCCCCCCCTAACCTTCGAAGTTTACCTTCTATGTTGGTATATAATACTAAGAAATGACAGGTGAAAGCAAAATTCTTTACCCGGTAGTAAGATTTGCCTTATAATTGCACTTAGCTCTGCGGCGTATAAGTTGCACAATTGAAATGTAGTTTAGCACACTAAGAAGGGTAAAACTTGGCTGCGCTCCACAATGAGCGCAACTCGACTTAACGGTAATCATCTACATATATATAATTGCTCAGTCATACCACTTAGTTAGGGCGATCTGAAGCAGTTTCAGGGTTGAGTTATAGATCAAATTAAACAGTTTATTCAAAAACTAGTAAGGTCAGTGCTGTCATTAACAGATTACTGCATTTGAATTAGTTGTTTGGGAGCTAAACAAAATTTATATATTAAGTATGTACATACTTACAGCCCGATTCTGTGCACTTCATAAATTGAAAATCTTTATAATTTGTAAATTTTTTTTTTGTTTATCAAGAATATGTATTCCAGCACAGAAATCAAAAGCTCTTCTCTGTTCAAGAATGAAAGTACTATTGATGAATTGAAATTTCATGTGAACCGAGTAAGTTTTGTGTATTAATAAAGTTGTTTATAACAATTAAATACTCTATGTGCCGGCATTTGAACCTGCGACACACGGAATTATAGTCGACATCTCTACCTACTCGGCTACGGCAGGCAAAAGCCTTTTTATACCAGAGCGCACTTGTGCACAAGGGTATTATAATTTTGTTCACACAACGGTTATTTGTAGCAGGCAAAACGAATCGAGATAGATATAGACAAATGTATACATAAATGATGTTCGTCCGTCAGTCTGTGCACACGATAACTTGAGTAAAAATTGAGATATCTTAACGAAACATGGTACGTGCACATCTTTGAGGCGTAGGACGGAGGATATTGAAAATGGGAAAAATCGGGCAATACCTCCCATACACCCAGAAAAAGGTTTAGTTATAATAACCAAGATTTGGTTATAGTGTACAAGTGGCATAGTTGGATATGGCGAAATAAATATATAGTTCACGAAAGTCTGCAATTTACTTAAGACTTCTAGTTGGGACAAATGTATATTTGTTAATAATTACAAAACGACTACCTTGATTGGACAATATTGTTAGTTGAATAAAATCATTGTTGAGCAAATATAAACAATGCTTTGGTTGATACAAGTTTTCAATTAATTTTGTGAACTTGCCGTAGACTTGAATCAGCTAACCGTTTATTATTGGGAAAAAAAGTTTCAGTTTGACACAAATAAAAATTTACTCGATGTTTGTTGTGTTTACTTTCTTCTTTTATTTGCATATATTAAGCATAAAAATACGTTTATATTTACATAAGTTAGTTACTAAAGTAAATAATACATATGTATATGGTGGTAAGAATTTCCTAAAAAACAACGATGAAACAGGAACAGTCGTGCGAAAACCCAGGTCAATATCTGCTGGAAGTATACTGCTTTGCTTTTTCCTTAGCTAAATAGACACTTTCAAATTATAATTCACATGAATTATATATCCACTGAAAAACCCCGGTTGGCATCAAACTTTATATTTTTAATTAAACTTCAAACTATGCGCGCACCGAAACAACCCGCGATGATAGCAAAACTGAAACTGTGACAAACAAGTATGGGCATGTCATAGCACACATGGCGCAGCGATCGACATGCCATAGCTTACTGAGCGCTCTGGGACCACATGCGTGTTTCACCCATATACGAACAGCGGTAGCGGAGCAATGATTTCCACGCACAATGCAATGGTCGGCATACTAGCGCATTCAAACGATTCAATAAGTGGGACTGTGTGCATTGCTCAGCTGGCGCTCTTCGTATGTGCTCAGAGAGCGCTCAGCATTCTTTACGGGTGGCTCACAAGCATGAATATGTTCCACTCTCAAACCAAATCGTGGTTGCCTCAACTAAGATTTGGTAACTATGACTAAACCACGTGTTGAAAGAAAGCTTATCTGCATTAGCAGAGCTTAATACCATCCTTTTATGAACCATACGTTAAGTTGAATGGAATTTGTAGAAATATGCTTCAAAGAAATATTTATTAGTATTAACCAAACCCTTCAACTAAATTAACGATTTGTTACAACCTAGATGAATATTAGAAGCTTTAATATATTTAGTTATAATAACCAATCGATGGTAATAGTTCCCAATCCTTGGTAACAGTTCCCAAATATTGTCAAAATTCGGGAACTAAATATCTTTAGTTGTCGAAACTAATCCTTTTTCTCAGTGTATAACGGTAGTTTTCAGAAATACGAAAAATGTGATATTTTAGTAACTACTGAAGATTATTCACTCAAAATTGATATTTACAATACTTTTTAGACGAAAAATTAAAATATTATAAATTTTTGGAAAATGGGCGTAGCCACGCCCACTTATGGTTACATGTGTATATCTTGGTAACTGCTCCACCAATTTATCCGAAACTTGGCAGAGTTGTTGGCCTTAGTACAACGTACCAAATGGATTAAAATCGGACAGTAACAACGCCCACATCCCATACAACGCTACTTTAGAGAATTAGGAAATCTTTGATAAATCAGTAAATTTTAAAAGCCGGTATGGTTATTGAATTGCCACATAAAAGCGAAACGTTGAAAATTATTAAAATCGGACTAAAATTACGGCCGCTTTTCATATAATGGTAAATATCAGAAATGCCTGAAACTTCAATATTCCGAAATATAAGGACGTTGTTATTGTGGCTTATTAACATTTTATTTTTAATATTTTGATTGAGCTTGACCGCGGGCGTGTATTCTTATCAAGAACGGTATAAATGCATTCCTTTGCTCTAATTTCAGCACATCAGATACAACAATGGTTAAGGTGGAGACCACCGGACAGCCAAGTATACTCCTGGCCTCATCATACATGGCCCACGATAGGGACAGTAGCCAAAAACCCCAGACAAATTATAGTCGTCGGCTACGATCCGAATGCAAGGCATCCAGTATGGGGTAGTTCTACGGAGAACGATTGAGGTGAGTCTTTACTACACCTCTTATTAAATACTAACATAAGCATCTGCAATAGAGTTAATATACCCACATTCATATTCCCGAGTTCAAACCGGTGTCCTGGATGGGAGGAGGTGCTGGATCTAACCCCGTTGTCAGAGAACGACAGCTTGTCTGTAAAAGAGTGGAGAGTATCTGATAGGCCTTCAATGTCTGATCACCGTCTGATCCTCTTTAATCTGCACGGAATTTCCAACACCCTCTCGAAATACAGAAACCCCCACAGGACTAATTGGGAAAGATATAGTAACACACTTAAGCGTAAACTAGGTAAGCTCCCACTAAATAGAACTGTCACCACAGTTGAGGACCTTGATAATACAGTAAATATTCTAGAAGAGGTTATGAAGAAAGCCTTTGAAAGATCAACTCCAGTTAGTACAGCAAGAAAGAAATCCACCCTGGTGGAATGGGGATCTCCGAACCCAAAGAGCCAAAATAAGGAAAATCTACAATGATTGCTTTAGAACTAAAAACTGGGCGCCTTATAAAAGCGCCCTAAGATCTTATAAAAAGGAATTGAGAAAATCTAAAACTAAATCCTGGCAATCTTACTGCTCTTCTATAGAGAACTCTAAAGACTCATTAATGGAGAAAACGGGGTTTGGACGAATACAGCTAGTGATTGTCTAAACACGTTAGTCAAGTTCCATTTCCCGGGATGTATTCGACATCCACCCACATCAGGGTCAATTGAACCTGGTCCAACTAGCAGTATACTGTTGAACTCGATCGTGAGCAGGAAAAAGATTATTTACGCTATCAACAGCTTCTCTCCCTGGACCAGATGGCGTAATCCCAGCAATGCTCCAGAGGGTAAAGGAAGAGATAGCACCGTTACTTGAGACTATTTTTAAGGCTACTATTACCTTGTGCTACATTCCTAAAAGCTGGAGAAGGGTAAAAGTCGTGTTCATACCCAAGCCAGGAAGGAAAAAGCACGAAATAGCAAAAGATTTTAGACCCCTAAGACTTACCTCCTTTGTGCTTAAAACAATGGAAAGGCTTCTCGACATTTATATAAGATCGCTGTTAGGTGAAGCGACACTCTCAACAGCACAACATGCAAACATCAAAGGCAGATCCACTGAATCTGCTTTACATGAAGTGGTGGGCTCAATAGAAAAATCGTTGCACTTTAAACAATATACTCTGGCGGCATTTCTTAACATCGAGGGCGCATTTAATAACATTGAGGTTGACACCATCATAGACTCTTTGATAGATATTGGTGTTGATGACAGTGTTTGTAGATGGATACGATCGATGCTAGTCAATAGAATCATTCAGGCAACAAATGGGGCTAACTCTATTATACATCATGTGAACAGGGGCACTCCACAGGGTGGAGTGCTCTCACCACTGCCATTGGTGATAGCCCTGAACGGTATATTGCTAGAACTCAATAGAGGGGGAGTCATAGTTGTGGCGTATGCGGATGATGTTGTAATAGCAGCCACAGGTCCATTCCTCTCTACCGTTAGCGAAATTCTTGAAGGAACCCTGGGAAGGCTACACGCCTGGGCTACGAGAAGCGGCATAAATGTGAACCCAGCCAAGACAGAACTTATCCTACTTAAAAACAGACACAAAATACAACAATTCAAGCTACCATCGCTAGACGGCAAGGTACTCTCATTGTCCCCCAGCGCAAAGTATATTGGAGACAGAAGGCCTACATAGCATACTACACTTGCAAGAGAATCTTCAGTAGAAACTGGGGACTAAATCGTAAACTTGTGATGTGGATGTATACCGCGATCATAAGACCAATTCTAACATACGGCGCCTTGCTTTGGTGGCCCGGCCTAAGCAGACAATATAATGTCAGCAAGCTAAGAAGCATACAAAGGGCAGCAAGCGCAGGAGTAACAGGCGCACTAAGATCCTGCCCGGCAGAAGCTCTAAACGCCATCCTCAATTTAATTCCTATTGATCTCCACCTGAAGGAAGTGGCTATGTAATCGGCGGTCAGACTCAGAGATTCAGGCCTTTGGAGGACTAGACACTTCGGACATGGGTTGATCATAAATCAAACGCAATTAAATATGACGACTTCAGCTGTAACGTGCAAGTGCTATTCCCATCCAGAAGGGACTGGAGAAGAGACCGAGTGGCCGACCGAGAGGAGATCTCTCTATCCAAGATGGATGCGGTGTGGGAGCAGGTATCTACTCCAAGGAACTCGGCGTGGCTCTTTCTCTACGGTTGGGAAATGATACAAGCATCTTCCAAGCGGAAGTCCTAGGGATCCTAGAAGCCTGCAAAATCCTAGGCAATAGAGTTGGACACAGGAGTAAAGCAACAATATACTCTGACAGGCAGGCGGCGCTATTGGCAATAGCGTCACCGATTACCAAATCTAAGCTAGTTGGGGAATGCGAAGTAATATTGCGCTCAGTGTCTCAGTCAAATACCGTCTCTCTTGTCTGGATTCCTGGACATAGGAACATAGAAGGCAATGAGAAGGCGGATGAGTTGGTGAAGGCAGGAGCCGGATTGGATGAATCCCAGGCGGTGGCACTGGGTTGCCCCCTTGGAGTAGTCCAAAGAGAGATTACTACGCATTTCCTTGAACTGGCTAGACGCAGGTGGTCAGATATACAGACTTGTAAGATAGCGAGGAAACTATGGCCTGACTATAACAGGGCGAAAACCTTGGACCTGCTTAGCAGATCAAGGCTAGAGGTATTTAGAATTATAGCAACCATCACGGGCCACTGATCCATAGGAAAACATGCGGCAAAAATAGGTCTACCCCATAATATGATTTGCCGCAGCTGTCAACTAGAAGATAGCGAAGAAAGTGTTCAGCATTTCCTGTGTGAATGTCCAGGCCTTTCGAACATTAGACAAAAGACGTTAGGGAAACATTTAGTAGCAGAACTAACCTACCAATCAGGAGCTACCATTAGCGAAATCGGCAGATTCATTAGAGAGTCGAAATGGTTCGACCTAGCAACATAGGAAGTGCATAGACAAAATATTTATCCCCCGCGAGAAGTGCATCAAACAGGCGCAATAATGCGTTAATTGTGTCCTGGGCAGCGACTAGGAAGCACTGCAACCAACCAACCAAGGTCCTTTAAGAACTTAAAAATTATCCTGGGCTATCATTTCTCTAGCAAAACGAGATTAATTGTTGTCTTTCAAGAAGTTCTTTAAATAAATTTGAGCTAAATACTCACCCGAATTTCGGGGGTTACTACTACACAGTTTTAATAAATTGTCTGTTTAATTTCTTATAAAATCTGCCTTCAGGTTTATGCATCTTAAGCATACATGGAAAATTTGTTTTAGAGAATCAATAGGAGTAACGTTTGTATCGTGGAGGAGTTGGGGTTTAAAGAAAAGACTTTGATTTAATACAAGTTTCAACAATTCAATTTATTGGGTAAAAAAGTTCAGGTTTTTTTTTATTTTAGTTACAGACAAGAAGCGAAGGTTTTACTCGGTCAGCGGTCGCGAATGATCGCCACGATAGCAACGTTTGTATCGTGGGGGAGTTGGGGTTTTAAAGAAAAGACTTTGATTTAATACAATGTTCAACAATTCAATTTATTGGGTTAAAAAAGTTCAGGTTTTTTTTTTTTATTTTAGTTACAGCACAAGAAGCGAAGGTTTTACTCGGTCAGCGGTCGCGAATGATCTCTCCACGATTCGGCTTTCCCTCGCTCTTACTTTTGGTGGCAAAGAATTGAGGCATTTCAGAGGTCAATGAGGTTGCCACAGTCCTCATCATGACCATACCGGCCCCCCTGCACCGGTGCAACGTGGTGCAAGTGTTGCTGTAGATCGTGGAGTGACGATACCGCCGCATTGACCAGGTGATGCAACTGTTGCCGGCGTTTGTTGACGCGGCCGTTGCGAATTAGCGGCCCTTTCCGTTGACGAGTGGATTGATCTCGCTTGGAGGTTTGCCGCGGATCATCATGGCGATTAGTAGATCGGCTTGCATCGGGGTTTGGCTTTCGTTGACGGCAATGACACAGCCGGGATTGCACGCTTCGACGGTGCTGCGTAGTGGGGGGTTGCGCCGATTTGACAGTCACTTTGCTGGCGACGCGTTGCGGCTTTTTTTCATCATTGGGGCGGTGAAGAAGCGTGTGGTGTGCGAGCTTACAAATGCGGCAACTATGTCGAGACGAGCATGAACCGGTTTGGTGAGATCTGGCAAGGCAGTTCAGGCAATATTTGTGAGTTCTTACTGCATCGATTCTTTCGGGGACATCCATCTTCCGAAAACTGGCGCATGCTTGTAGGGGGTGAAATCGGCAACAAATCTGGCACTGATATATATCGGGTGATCTGCAAGACACAAACAAGTGGATTAGAAATAAGACAATGCAGGGTGTAAGCGCGACATGTCTAGTTTCTAGTGTTGCTTTTAGAGTTAAGTAGGATGAGATAGGGGTTATTGAGGATTGGAGTTAGTCTGGGACCGTTCAGTGGGGAGAACACGATTTCACGATTGGTCGGGTATAGATGCCAGTTTGAGTTTTAACGTCTGCCACTCGGATGTGGTTGTCGGCGCCCCTGTGGAGTTTGAGCACTCTTCCTAGGCGCCACTCTTGGGAGGGCAATAAGTCGTCTTTGATGACAACGAGCTCGCCTTCTTCCAGATCCTTTTGAGGGTATTTCCACTTGTGGCGCTTATGCAAATCTTGCAAATATTCACTCTTCCATCGTCGGCTAAACTCTTGATGGAGCACCTTTAGTTTTTGCCAGCGGTTACTAAGTGTCATTTGTTCCGCGGGTGGCTCGGGTATTGCCATCAGAGGGGCTCCTCGAAGGAAATGCCCTGGGGTGAGAACCAGAAGATCACTCGGATCTTCAGACATCGGAGTTAGGGGCCTGGAGTTTAATACAGCCTCAATGCGGACCAATAATGTCGTAAGCTCTTCAAAGGTAAACTTGTGGGTTCCGGCAACTTTGGTGAGATGAGTTTTAAAGCTTTTTACCGCGGACTCCCACAAGCCACCCATGTGAGGAGCCTGGGGGGGGTATGAATTGCCATTCTACACCTTGGCTATTAAATTTTGCTACGACTGTTGCGGCCACTTGTTCCATGAAAGCATCGAGGTGCTTGTTTAAGGCACGTTGTGCTCCGACGAAGGTTTTGCCATTATCGGACATGATTTTTGAGGGCAATCCTCGACGACCCACGAACCTTGCGAAAGCAGCGAGAAATGATTGGGTGGTCAAGTCAGAGCAGACTTCTAAGTGTATTGCCTTTGTGGAGAAACAAACAAAGACACATATGTAAGCCTTGTGATAAGCGGCATTTCGAGTTAATCCGCGAGAGAAGAAGTCCCGCAAAGTCTACTCCAGTTGTATTAAAGGGAAGGGAGAATTTTACCCTTTCTGGAGGAAGTGCGGCCATGATTTGAGAGCGGGTCTTTTGTTTGTAGATTGTGCACGTTTTGCAATGAAATATACATTTTTTTATACGAGGTTTCAACCGTGGGATAAAGAATTCTTCCTGTACCATGCGTATCATAAGTGATTTTTCAGCATGTAGCAAAGCTGAGTGGAGAAATTGCAAGTATAGTTCACAACATCGTGATTCTCCGGGAAGTATAATGGGGTGTCTTTCATTATAGCTTAGAGTAGCGTGCGCTAATCTTCCATTTACTCTCATAAGGCATTTTTTTTTATCAATAAATGGGTTTAAGGAGAGCAAACTACTTTTCTTGCTAATGGGTTGAGAGGTCGTTAATTGGGAATATTCATCTTTAAAGTAACGACGCTGGGCTAGGAGTATTAATCGCGTTTTTGTAGAATTTACTTCATCTTGCGTCAAGGAGCCGGTCTTATAAGACGTCTTTCTGCATCTTTCGACGAAGCGCAATGCATACGTAAGGACCCGTAAAGCCTTTGAAAATGAAGAAAATGTGTCCAGAATATCTTCCTTTTCAGACATGAAAAGCCTTGATTATTCTCTGTTCAGGGGCTGGAGTTTTCGTAGGTTCGGATCGCGGCCAACGACTAGGCGATTCGCAAATCCATTCGGGACCGTGCCACCATAGGGATTTAGTGGTTATATCTTGAGGCCTGCATCCAAGTGTACCTAGGTCAGCGGGGTTGTGGTTACTAATTACATGTCGCCATACAGAGTTTCCTACATTTTTTAAGATTTGGGATGTACGAAGAGTCGCACCACAAATATACTCTTGCCTTTTGTAACGAGAGTTGCGAACGGGTTCGTGCTAAGAGTTTCGATAGGAGGACAGCTCCGCAAAGTTCTAAGCGTGGAAGGCTGACTGTATGAAGCGGGGCGACCTTACTTTTTGCAACAAAAAGTCGGCAAGTTGGTGGGTTTTCTCCATCTTGACAACGAATGTAAAGACATGCGCAATAAGCTTCCTGGGACGCATCGCAAAATCCATGAATTTGGACAGAGTACGTAGGAGAAAACCCAATCCATCGGGGTATTTTGATGGATTCTACTGAGCGAAGATTTTCTATGATTGTGTTCCACGTGTGTAGCGAGTTGGGCTTAGCGCATTCGTCCCAATCTGTTCCCTCTTTCCAAAGAGTTTGCAGGAGGATTTTCGCTCTTATCATTATAGGCGAAAGCCATCCTGCCGGGTCAAACAGTTTAGCAACTGAAGAGAGTATTTGGCGTTTGGTTGCCGAGTGTGGAGTTTGGGGTGGAATAAATGTATATGAAAAAGAATCAGATACTGCGTTCCACTGAATACCTAGAGTTTTTGTTGTACTCCGGTCTTCCAGTTTTAAGAAGTTTGAGTCTAAGAGATTGGTGCTGGGTATTTCATCGAGTATTTTGGAATTATTGGCTGTTATCTTCTTGAGTGGAAAGCCAGCCGAGTTTAGGGCTTGGGTTAGTTGAGACAATGAATTTTTTGCAGTTTCTAAATTATGCCCGCCGGAAAACACATCGTCTACGTATGTTTCCTGTTTAAGCACTTTTCCACACATTGGGAACTTGTGTTCAGAATCTTCGGCCAATTGGTGAAGAGTCCTGATGGCCAAGTAGGGGGCACAATTTACACCGAATGTCACTGTTTTCAGCTTGTAATCTCTTACTGGGTGTTCAGGTGTTTTTCGAAAAACGATCCTCTGAAAATCTTGATCGTTTTCGTGGACCAGTATTTGGCGGTACATTTTTTCAATGTCGCCGTTGAATACGAACTGGTAGAGTCTCCAATTGAGGATTAGAAATGTTAAATCAGTTTGGAGAGTGGGTCCTGTATAGAGAACATCATTTAAGGAATTACCAGAGTTTGAAGATTTAGAAGCGTTAAAAACTACTCTTACTTTTGTTGTTCTACTCTCAGGGCGAAGAACCGCGTGATGGGGCAGGTAAAATGAAAAATATTTTCCGCTTCTTATAACTTCATGAGGTGTGGTGGGTTCCATATGATTTAGAGTAAGGTATTCTTCTAAAACATCTGAGTACGTTTCTCTAATATCAGGTTTTTTTGGCGAGACTCCGTTCAATACTTAAAAATTGGCTTATGGTTGAGAATCGGGAATGTCCAAGGGCGAGAGATTCCGGAAAGTCTTTTTTAAAAGGTAGTCGCACTTCGTATCGACCATCTGCTCTTCTAATTGTGGGAGATCACCACATCTACTAATCACAACCGCGGTCTCTGAGGAGATGTGGTGATCTCCGAAATAGCAGCTATAACTTCTGCCTTTTGTAAATTATTGTTGGTTTTCAATAACATTTTTCATAAGAAACGGCCTCAAGCTCAATAAAATTATTGAATATAATTGTTATAAGGCCATAAATAACAAAAAAATTCTGAATGAATAATAAATTTATGGTCAGTCAAACATACCGAAAGAAAGTCGGAGAGTCTCCCTAAAGTCGATGTTTAAAACATCGATGGAAAATGTTGGTTCCCATGTATTTTGTTGTTGTGTGTTTGCAAGTTATGCAATCCATGCTACGTGCAACGGCTTTGCAAGATTTCGAGAATACCCCCAATACGAAATAATTGCAGAACCGATTAACCGGTTTGCTGAGCAACCGAGACGTCTGCTTTTTAAATAATTTTTGTAAAGCAAATCGGCAAGTATGTATCGTCCCCGCGAGAGGTGATTTCAACTTGAATAAAATTATTTGGTCCAATCTTCTACGTAATGACATCTTAACACCGACGAATATTAATAACTCCCACGAAATTAACTTCATAGATAGTCTGCTCAGTATCAGCCTTGTTCAAATTAACTCGTTTTTCAATCATATTATTAAAATATCCTAGATTTAATTTTTGTTGATCAAAATTTGACTTTTCATCTTACTGAATGTGCCTTCCCCATTTGTAAATCTGACATGCACCACGTCCCTCAATCTCTTTCTCTAAAGTCTATCGAATTTGTTCCAGTGTCCAATCCTAATATAAACATGGCTTTTAATTTTCGGGATTCCGATTTTGACTCCCTGAGTTCTAAAATCCTTGAAGTAGATTGGAATTCAATTTTTCTATCAAAAAATGTCGCAGATTGCTTTGATGCTTTCTTGCTGAAAATCTACGAAATTCTTAGTGTTGATCTTTCATTTCTCCCTGCACGAATTCATAAACTACCCTGGTATACTAGAGACTTAAAGAGACTAAAGAATCAGAGGAATAAATATTTTAATCTATTCAAAGCCACCAATGATGTATCTTTAGCAGAAAAATATATTCATTATATATATAGTTTTAATGTTCTTGACAAATTCCTGTATAAGCAGTATATTTCCCGGTATGAAGATGAGTTAAGAGGAAATCCTAAATCTTTTTGGAAATAGATTACATCAAAAAAAGGCTGCTCTATCATTCCTACTTGCGTGACGTTCAATGGATTGCAATTTGAGTGCCTATTTGACTTCTTGCGGATTTTTATACCCGAGCGCACTTGTGCACAAGGGTATATAATTTTGTTCACATAACGGTTGTTTGTAACAGCCAAAACGAATCGAGATAGATATAGACAAATGTATACATAAATGATCAGAATGAAAAGAGAAATCGATTAAGCCATGTCTGTCTGTCCGTCCGTCTGTCCGTCTGTCCATCCGTCCGTGTACACGATAACTCGAGCAAACATTGAGATATCTCAACGAAATTTGGTATGTAGGTTTCCGTTAATCCAAGGTAGGTTGGTATTGAAAATGGGTGAAATCGGACTGTAACCACGCCCACTTCCCATATAACGGTAATTTCAAGAAATACGAAAACTGCGATATTTTAGTAACTACTGAAGATAATTCACTCAAAGTTGATATTTACAATAATTTTTAGACGAAAAATAAGAATATTATAAATTTTTGGAAAATGGGCGTAGCCACGCCCACTTATGGTTACATGTGTATATCTTGGTAACCGCTGCACCAATTGCTTGCAAACTTGGCAAAGTTGTTGGCCTTGATACAGCATACTAAATGGCCGAAAATTTAAAAATCGGACAATAACCACGCCCACATCCCATATAACGGTAATTTTCGAAAATACGAAAACCGCGATATTTTAGTAACTACTGAAGACAATTCACTCAAAATTGATATTTTCAACAATTTTTAAACGAAAAATAAGAATATTATAAATTTTTGGAAAATGGGCGTAACTACGCCTACTTATGGTTACATGTGTGTATCTTGGTAACCGCTGCACCAATTTCTTCCAAACTTGGCACAGTTTTTGGCCTTGGTACAGTATACTAAATGGCCGAAAATCTAAAAAATCGGACAATAACCACGCCCACATCCCATATAACGGTAATTTAGAGAAATACAAAATCTTCGATAAATCAGTAAATATTAAAGCTAATTTATTCAAAATTGATGCTTGCAACAATTCTTTGCCAAGAAATACGTTTATGGTAAAATTTTGGAAAATGGGCGTGGCACCGCCCACTTAGAATCACATATATGTATATCGGTAGCAGTTCTACCAATTTGTACCAAATTCGGTATTTTTATTGTGCTTGCCATATAAAAGCAAAACGTTGAAAATTATTGAAATCGGACTAAAATTACGGCCGCTTTTCATATAACGGTAAATTTCATAAATGCTTGAAACTGCGATATTTCGAAATTTAAGGACGCTAATTTACTCAAAATTGATACACCCCGGCTTACCATGTAGCGGCAGCCTTCGGAAAGGTGAAAAAACATTTATTTAATACTTGCGCCGGGTATTTAATGTTCGGCTCCGCCCGAACTTAGACCTTCTTACTTGTTTAAATCTAATTTTGTCGTTGACACTACCCCATCTAGTAGTATGCTTAGTGTTGATACCTCACAAACTGTTGACTTTGGGTCTCTTATGGTCACTAAATTGGATGTTATTAATGGCATCTCCGCACTACAAACCACAATGAAATGTGATATAGGCGGACTTTCTTCATATCTACTTAACAAATGCAGTTCATCGTTCTGCGTTCTGTTGAAATACATCTTTAATCTTTCTCTATCTAAAGGTATCTTTATTGATCGTTGGAAAGTTGCATTGATTACGCCAATTTTAAAATCTGGCAACAAAACCGAAGTGTGAACTACAGACCTATCTCTAAGCTTTCAAATTGCTCAAAATTATTCGAAAAAATAGGCAAAGAGAAATTATTTTTTGCTGTCAAAGAAATAATGGACCCGCATCAACATGGTTTTGTCTGTGGTCGGTCGACAGTCACGAATCTTGCCTCCTTTTCTCAGTTTTGTATCTCATCGCTCATGAGCGGATCTCAAGTCGATGTAATCTATACAGATTTATCGAAGGCCTACGATACTGTTACGCACAGTATCTCACTGCACAAGCTGGAACGGATGGGGTTCCACTTTCCAACAGAACCTCCCATGTTGAAATTGAAAATACTAAGTCTTACGCCTTTATTGCCACTTCTGGGGTTCCACAGGGTAGTATTCTTGGCCCAATTCTTTTTCTTCTCTTTAATAATGACATTGGAAATTATTTAAAGCACTCAAAGTTTTTACTTTACGCGATTTAAAAATTTTTAGAAGCATCACTTGCTATTCAGATGTTCTGTCTTTACAAGACGATCTTAATAACTTGGCTAATTGGAGTACAAGAAACAAACTACCTCTCAATATTAAGAAATGTTTTCACATGACTTTTTAAAAAATTTAAACGTTATTAGGTCCACATATTCTCTTTTTGATTCTAGCCTTTCTCCTGTTCGTGAATTTGTGTATCCTGGAGTGATGTTTGACTCCGGTTTTACCTTTGTGAGTCACATTAATTATATTTTCCCTAAAGCCTACTCTAACCTAGCCTTTCCTCGCCGCTATTGAAGGGACTTTAACGATCCGTATACCTGAAAAATTTTATTTAATTCTTTAGTACGATCAAAATTGGAATATGCTTCCTTCCTTCTTCTCCATAGATCCATTCATTTGCTAATGTTTGTTTATGATATCACTGCTGGTGTCATTGATTGCTCGGAGCTACTGGAGCTGATAAGTTTCAATGTTCCGCAACGGACACTACGCTTTCAGTATCCGTTTCATGTCAAACTAATTAAAGCTAATTACAATAATTTTGACCCCATTGCTAGAGCCCTCATTGAATTCAATCGAATATTTAGTAGCCTTGATCTAGATTTTGCACTCCCGAGATCTTGTTTTGGCTCATTGATTGAATCTCTAATTCTAAGTCATATATTTTTAGTTAAGTCAATCTTGTGAATCTAGTCTGTAAGGTTTACATAATCATAGACTCAATAAATGAAATGAAATGAAATGAAAAGGAAATGAAAATATCATCACTATCATTATTTCTATTCACTGCACATGTCATTCATGCATAGAAATAGCAACACTATCAACAATAACAGAGATAATAATCTTTATATAGCATTTTCAGTTTAAATGAAACCATTTTCAAATTAAGTGAAACCTTTTTCAAATTAAATGAAACCTTTTTCAGGTTAAGCGAAACCATTTTCAAATTAAATGAAACCTTTTTCAGATAAAGCGAAACCTTTTTCAAATAAAATTA
Source organism: Rhagoletis pomonella (assembly GCF_013731165.1). Taxonomy (NCBI): domain Eukaryota; kingdom Metazoa; phylum Arthropoda; class Insecta; order Diptera; family Tephritidae; genus Rhagoletis; species Rhagoletis pomonella. Next base: position 9,713,158 of record NW_023458562.1, on the reverse strand, counting down.
AACCTTTTTCAGATTCAATGCAACTTTATTCAAATTAAATGAAACGTTTTTCAAATTGAATGAAACATTCTTAAAAGGGAGTTTCTTTTTGAATAAAGTTTCATTGAATCTGAAAAGGTAGTCGTGGACGACCTTTTTATGGAAACGCCCATATGAATTAACGAGTTCATATAAATAAAACCTTTGTGAAACTTAAAAATGGGAAGGAAAAATAAATAGAAACATCACACATTGGTTTAACGTCTAAATTACAGGTTCAAGTTCAAATTTACCATAGAGCAGGTTCATTGTTGCCACTGACGAATGAAAACCATAAATTTCTTTAAATAAATCTTATATATAGAAATAAGTGCACGTTTTTGGTGTGACCTCATAACTTGAGAACGGCTTCACCGAATTCAACCAAATTTATGTGGCATATTCGATCTATCATGCAGATGGTTTATGCGAAGTTTGCCCGAATTCGGAAAAGGGGGCGTGGCACCACCCATACTAACTAAAATATAACAAGTAATTTTTAGCAAAAAAAAACCGACTTCAACTCTCATATAAAAAAATATATATATATATATATCTCATGATCCACTGATCGGATCTTAACTAGATTAGTATGGGACCACCTCTGAGACACTACCTTTCCGATGCAAAAGAATTATCGGTTGATGTGGTCCAAAGTTATGCGGTAACATACATAAAAAAAAAGATTCCGACGAACTGATAACCTCCTCCTTTTTTGGAAGTCGGTTAAAAATAAGTGAGCGTTTTTGGTGTGACCATATAACTTGAGAACGGCTTCACCGAATTCAACCAAATTTATGCGGCATATTCGGGCTATCATGCAGATGGTTTATGTGAAGTTTGCTTGAATTCGGAAAAGGGGGCATGGCGCCTCTATTTTATATATAACAATTAGTGAGTTAGCTTATAACTGGAGAACGGCTTCACCGAATTCAACCAAATTTATATAGCATATTCGGGCCATCATTCAGATATTTTATGTGGAGTTTTCCCAAATTTGGAAAAGGGGGCGTGGCATATGTATCTTCTTATGTATAAAAATAAGTACACGTTTTTGGTGTGAGCTTATAACTTGAAAACGGCTTCACCGAATTCAACCAAATTTATACGGCATATTCAGGCTATCATGCAGATGGTTTATGTAAAGTTACTAGAGTAGAGTACTGGAAATTGGTATAGAGGTATATCAACTAATTCCATATCCATGGTGAAAAATGGGCGGTATTGAAAAGGAGGGCGGGGCACCTCCCATCTTACATATAAAAAATAAGTGCAAGTTTTCAACCAAATCTATACGGCATAGTCGGGCTATTATGCAGATGGTTTGTGTTAAGTTTCCCCGAATTCGGTAAAGGGGGCGTGGCACCACCCATACTAACAAAAATTTTCATCAGGTAGTCTCTTGAAATATTTGTGGTAGATTACTGGAAATTGATATAGACATATGAAATAATTCCATACTCATGAAGAAAAATGTGCGGTATTGGAAAAGGGGCGTGGCACCTCCCATCTTAAATAAAAAAATAAGTGCATGAATTCTACCAAATTTAAACGGTATATTCGGACTATCATGCAGATTGGTTATGTGAAGTGTGCCCGAATTCGGTCCAGCGGTTTATGATATACTAGCAGACCCGGCGAATTTCGTGCCGCCCAAAATTTTTATGTATTTTATTGAAACTTTTTGGTCCAACATTTTCACCAACAATTCACGTTTACGATTTTCATTGGCACATTTGTCTGCTAAGATTAAGGTTTGGTGACCATTTGCCGCTTTAAATAACCTAAGGAAAGTGTTATATCCGTTCTTGAAATTCTCCAGTTGTGCGGCATTACATAGCACGGTTATTCGCAAGGCGAAATAAATTTTTTCCTCTTCACTCCCTGGCGGCAACAATGACCCGGTTCTATAGTGAATGTCCTAGAAGCTTTACAGTATAGTAGGTGGCAATTTCAAAATGGGTGCGAATCATTGTTCTACAGAAATGCAATATACATATACTTATTTCAGACGAAATACCTTAAAAGTTTGAACGCATAATAATATTGGAAAATCACATCCATTGGGCCAATTGCAACGCAGGAGCGTTCGATATACTCAATGGTGCAACAGGTCGATTTAATCTGACCTTCACGGCCCCTTTTCTCACTTGGCTTTTTTTTTAGTAATAGCTCAACTTCAGCACCACTTGGCAGCTCGTTTTTGCAATAGTATTGCATACATATTTAAAACATTAGCCAAATCGGATCATAAATATGATTTTTAGTAATAACTCAACTACAGCGCCAACTGTCGGATTAAATTGTGAAACTAAACCATCCAGAGACCCACTCAAATACACAAAAAGTTTCGTTAAAATCCGTACAACCATTTAGGAGGAGATCACTCACAAACACACCTACAGAAGAATAAAAAAATTCATTCAAAGATAGCTAAAGGTCGGTACGTTTGTAGGCCTCACACCCCTTTTCAAATAGCCCAAATTTTCTCCATGAGTATGGGCTTGATTTCAACTATATACATATCTCCATACGAAGTTCCAGTACTGTACCATGAATACTTTCAGAGATATGCAGTATAAAAATTCGATTTATATGGGAGGTGTCACGCCCCCCTTTCCAAGAGATGCCCTCTTTCTTCGTGAGTATGCGATTGATTTCGTATATATCCACACCAAGTTCCAGAACTCTACCATGAACACTTCCACAATAGGCAGTATGAAAAATTCGGTTTGTATGGAAGATGCCACGCCCCCTTTTCCAATAGTTCCAATTTTTCTCCAAGAGTATGCGATTTATTTCGTACATCTTCATACAAAACTCTAGAACTCTACCAGAAAATTTCCAGAAATAAGCAGTATGAAAAATTCGGTTTGTATGGGAGATTTCACACCCCTTTTTACAATAGCTAAAATTTTTCTCCAAGGGTATGCGATTGATTTCGTATATCTCCATACCAATTTCCAAAACTCTACCATGCACGCTTTCAGAGATATGTAGCATGAGAAATTCGGTTTGTATGGGAAGTGCCACGCCCCCTTTACATATAGATTTTTTTCAGCCTAAAACCATCCTTGGGACACGTGCGGCAGGTGGCAGTTTCAAAAAAATCGGTTCAGCCGCTCTCGAGCCTTGCGAAAACTATCAAACGGTTCTAAATATATATTAGTTGAGATATATTATATATTATAATTATATTTTGACAGTATCCGTTTTTTCTGATTGGCGCAAAAAAATCTTGCCTAGTGACGAATTCGCCCCTTGATATGGTCGTTACTTAACCCTTCGATTTGTGAGAAGGTCCCTAGGGACCTTTTCGTATTTCATGTGCCTATATCTTTTTGTTCAATGCATTTTTGAAAAGAATTTATACATGTATTCCAAGAATAAATTAAGCTGAATCGTTTAAAATAAGTTTCGAAGGGATACGGGATCACGTTCGAGTGTTATTGAGATTTCAACATATATATAGTACGGGGATTAGTGACAAGGTCCCTAGGGACCTTGTACAATTTTAGAAGAAATAACAAGTTACTTGCATTTAAAAAAAAAAAGAATTTATACATGTATTCCAAGAATAAATTAAGCTGAATCGTTTAAAATTAGTTTCGAAGGGATACGGGATCACGTTCGAGTGTTATTGAGATTTCAACATATATAGTACGGGGATTAGTGACAAGGTCCCTAGGGACCTTGTACAATTTTAGAAGAAATAAAAAGTTACTTGTCTTCATGTTTTGATTTTTTTTCACTTGTTCTTCAAATTATTTTATTCCTAATATATATGCAGGACGTTAATTTAATCAAAAGACAACATAAATACCAAAGAAGTTGCACATGTACAGTCGAAACATCGAGCAACTCTTTGTAGGTCCCTAAGGACCTTCTCACGAATCTAACGTCATCGGCACTGTCACTCATCGGAGGGTTAAAGCTATTTCTATTCGAAATTGCATGAAAATTGGAAAACAGGAATCTATAAGCTTATCCAGGCAAAAAGCTACCTACGTATCGAATTTTAAACAAATCGGACCATAAATACGATTTATTCAAACAGATCGGTCCCTGGTCCACTTCTCGGACAAAATGGATCATATGTGCTAATATATGCTAAAAAGCTACCTGCGTACCGAATTTTAAGCAAATCGGACCGTAAATACGATTTTTTTGAATAGATCAGTCCCTGGTCCACTTCTCGGACAAAATGGACCATATATCCTAATATATGCTAAAAAACTACTTACGTACCGAATTTTAAGCAAATCGGATCATAAATGCGATTTTTTGGAATAGATCGGTCCCTGGACCACTTCCCGGAAAAACTGGGTCATATATGCTAATATATGTTAAAAAGCTACTTACGTTCTAAATTTTATGCAAATCGGACTATAATAAGATTTTTTCGAATAGACCGGTCCCTGGTCCACCTACCCGAAAAAAGTAAAATTTTTTTAGCCTAAAACATGGTGGTTACCGAAAGCTATTTGTATACAAAATTTCATGAAAATCGGACCAGCCGTTCGCCACTTCTCGGAAAAAATTGATCACATATGCTAATACATGCTAAAAAGCTACCCGCGCACCGAATTTTAAGCAAATCGGACCGTAAATTCGATTTTTTCAAATAGATCGGTCCCTGGACCACTTCCCGGAAAAAATGGGTCATATATGCTAATATATGCTAAAAAGCTACTTACGTACTAAATTTTATGCAAATCGGACTATAATAAGATTTTTTCGAATAGACCGGTCCCTGGTCCACCTACCCGAAAAAAGTAACATTTTTTTAGCCTAAAACATGCTGGTTACCGAAAGCTATTTGTGTACAAAATTTCATGAAAATCGGACCAGCCGTTCGCGAGATTACCTGTTACACAAAAAAGGGACTTCTCTTTATATAATTAGTATAGATTTCATGAAAATCGGACCAGCCGTTCGCGAGATTACCTGTTACACAAAAAAGGGACTTCTCTTTATATAATTAGTATAGGTAACAGTTGATGTCTGTCACATGAACCACGTATATGGTACAACAGCAGATACATGAAAAATCGAAAACAGTGAAAAATTGCTGCTATGATGTGCTGTTTATTTTTTCTTCGGATAAATTAAGTCAAGTATAAACATGCATTCCAGGATTTTTCATTAATTTTTCAATATTTTTCAATATCTGGTGTAGAGAAGCACACCGGGGTACCGCTAGTTCTTTATATATATGTGAGACTCAAACGCAAAGCTCAGCAACGTAGCGCTCATTATTCTAACACGAGGCACGAAATTGTCCAACAGTTGCAAGCATTACTTCATGAGCATAATGAGTTGATTAGAATGTTTAAGACGGCTGTAGATCGGATGCCGTCTGATAATTATAAGATTGTGATCGGAGCTGACAAAATTCCATCTTCTAAATCAAGATATTTTTCATAAATAAACAGCAAAATCTTCACATTAAGATAATTACAACAAATTAAAACTCCATACACAAAATCTTCGTAGTGAAGATATCTGCCAGTGCTTGAAGATTTATTTTTTAGGGATGGTTGGCAACAAAGTTTTCGTTTTTGTCATCAATTTACCCTGCACGACAGATAGATATTAGTATTAATTTTTATGAATATGTTTTTGAATTGATTTTGTCCGTCAAAATTCGCGCTCAAACTCGGCGTTGTGAAGCTCATACTCGGCTTAATGAATTTCCACAAGATAAAAAGTACGGATAGCTATTTATTAAAACAAAAAGGTAAGTAATTTTGGTTTCTAAATTTAAATTAACAAATTAAATTTTCAATAATTAACTTTATAGAAACATCATCATTTAGCGAGGATGAATGCGCAGATCCGGGGAGAGATTTTTCTCAAATAAACTGGAAACCACCACCTTAAGTGGTATTCTTTATACAAATGATTATTTAAAAGGTTTTTTATAACAACTACAATTTTAATATGGAGAAAAAATTGAATTTGTTTTTGTTATAAAATCTTCAATGAAGATATTTCTAGAGAAAAAAGATTTTTTTCTATTTTCAATGCCCTTTGTTTGGTTTTTTGAAGATTTTATCATGACTGGGAATATTTTTAACAAAAATTTTCTGGCAACACTGCATGCAGGTCGATTCAATGCACCGACAATAGCCGATGTGGCTATAATGATTATTGGAGAAACCCTGCAATCAAGAGATAATAAGGGTATTCATCAAACCTTATAAATGCATTGTAAACCGTATAAACTTATAATTGTGTAAACCTTATAAATGAACTGTCAAAATTTGTATGGAAACTCGTTTACACATTTCTGATAAATTTATCCAGCGATTTCACTGAATAAACTTGATAAACTGAAGACAATGCAACTCTGTCGCAACTCTAGCTATGTTTTCTTAGGCAATAATCGGGATCCGCATACAAATTTTGCACGCAAATTCAACAACGATATGATCCTGATAGAGATCTGGTTCAATTATTATCCCGTCTGTTTGTTTTGTTTCACTGATAATTCGCAAAGTTTGGTAGCCGTGACAAATGAATTCATACACAAACAGACATTCTGCCATTGTTTTTTATAACTTGCTTCAAATAAATAGCCTTTATGTTATATGTACATTTATTTAAATAGATATCTCGTAAATATAATTTTTTCCAATTTAGTGAGGTAGTTTCTATAATTTCTTTATCCCCGTGCTAGTAGTATAAAGTTAGTGACACTGCGCTTTATAACCAAAGAAAACACGACTATTGCCGCATGTGCAAACGAAAAGAGAGTGCGGGTCGTTCATGTAACAGAGTGCATAAACTTATAAGATTATCTGCTTGATAAAGTTATCGGTTTAGATAAATACCACTAATATGCTTGAACGCAGAAGTGACAATTTGCAACGAGTGTCATAGACACATCGGTCGTACGATGCTTTGCAGTATCCATTGTTGTTTTGGCAGGTTGAAGATGGATATCATTTCACAATTAAAACGATAAGCCCTTCAACTGGTGAGTAACGTCATAAACTACTACATAAATCATCCATTACAATCATATTTGTTACAGTGTAGGCATCGAGTCGAACAAAAAAGAAAGCGCGATGAATTTTTACGCCTATCGAATGATGGTTCGTGAAAATGACGATAACTACCTTCTGAAATGTCGCAAGCTATTTCACCAATATGTCGTTGACATGTACGTTAAAATCGAAACCGAGCGCCTGACTTTTATAAGATTGAATCAACAAAAGTTGCTTTCTGAAGAGTACATTCACCTTTGTGATGCAATCAACATGGACGGTAATGCTAATAATGTTGGCCGAATGACGATTTTACCTGGTACTTCCTTTGGAAGTCCACGCCACATGCATGAATATGCACAAGATGCGATTACATATGTTCGCCAATACGGTTGCCCAGATTTGTTCATTACTTTTACCTGTAATCTCCAATGGAAGGAGGTAAAAGACGTTTTATTTCCGGGCCACTCATCACTAGACCGTCATCATATAACAACACGTGTTTTTAAACAAAAATTGAAATCACTTATGAATTTCATTGTAAATAGCCATGTATTTGGCGAGAACGTTGTTGGATGTACTCGGTTGAGTGGCAGAAACGTGGGTTGCCACATGCCCACATTCTAATTGGGTTAGTTGATAAAATAAGACCCAATGACATTCATGACGTTATTTCAGTAGAAATTCCTGACGAAGCGGCTGATCCAGGATTGTTTGCAGTGGTAACAAAAAACATGATTCATGGCCCATTCGTAGGGCTGCCAGATATTTCTGTAGCCAAACCGGGGCACTTAAGGGAGGGCCTCTCGCTCCCTTCCCTTTCATTTCGACGTGCGAAAGGATGTAGTGAAAATTTATTTTGACAGACACAAACAAAAACATAAAAACATGAGATCATGAGATCACTATAACGTACGCCAACAAAACAAAACAACTTATTACAACTAAAGCACAGAGAATTTTTCACAATGCATGAACCTTTTTTTATTCTTTATACAAATACAGTTTATACGAAATATATGAAAAAACATAAAAATAAAATTGTTAAACTTTGTGCTAAACTCGGGAAAATTCAATAAATTTGCATAGAAATTTGCAACATTCTAATCAGACTTTTTATAAAATTTTTTAAAATGAAGTTTTGCAGCCCATTAAATTTTAGTTGATTTTTGGTATTGTTTTTACTGAGAGTTTCTTCCGTACAAACTATGTTCGATAATTCTTTTTATATAGCAAGAAAAATAAATGCTAAAAATCAACGAAATTTGCTGGCAACTTCAGACTTGCACTTTATTAATTGGCTCAAAAGCTACATTTTCGAAATTTTTCAAAAAAAAACTGATTAGAAATGGTGATCTGATGAAAGGGCCTCCGAGCCAATAATTTTGTACGACACTGTACTTATAAGTACTCTAGGTTTCATGAAAGAAAAAAATTTAAGTGTTGGTGTTGGTTGATTTTTCCGACAGGGTGGTAAGATGATTTATTTTGGAACGAATTTCCGTCATCCCTTGTCAAGTTTGGTTTGCAGACAAACCGGTTTCGGCGTTGTGCCATCTTCAGTGTCATTTTTCGTTCTGTCTGGTTCGAGATTTGTCCCTAATTTATGTTCATTTATCTTAGGTAATGTGATTTTCGTCGATGATTAATTACTAGATATGCCATGGTGCATTTAAGTACAAGATAACATTAAGTACAAGATAACATTAAAATATCAGTCATATTTTTCGTTGCTGCGAACTTGTTTCAAAACTTCTGTCTTCCTTAATATAATTGTAAAACTCTGTGCACGTCATTTTGAACGTATTTAGGTTCATATACTAATCACCAACTTGTGCAAAGTTCAACTATCTCGAAATGTAACTATTTCACAAATTCAACCGGTGCACTGAGAGAAAGAAGTTTAGAATTAAAAAAGCGTGCTGAATTAAAAAAATACGCATATGAAAGAGCACCAACCCAACTCGTAATACATTTAAGTGTACAAATTTTAGTATTTAGTATAGAAATATTCAATTCAAATACGCCCATATTAAAATGAAGCGATTTGCAATTACCGATTGCTTTTTCATAATTAAGTTAAAAAATATTTAAATTCCATGCTGGTTGTAATGGGCATTGAACCCTGACCCTCTGGAAATTAGCAAATTGTGGCAAGCATTTTCGCGCACTCGGCTACAGCCAGCCATGTAAATGTGCATTTAAATGTTGAGTTTGAATCAACACCACGCGTGCGTGTTATGAAAGTACTATTTTTAAATAGGAACATTTTTAAACGATAATCAAATAGAAAATATTCATGTTTACTATGCGTTATTTCCCTCAGTGAATTCGTATCATTTTTCTGAATATTACAAAGCGTTTTTTCTCTTAGTGTAGTGATTTTTGAACTTTTATTCAAATTTGTGCAATCAAATCAAAAACCGGGACACTAAAACGAAACCCGGGACATTTTAAGGTTGGACCGGGACACCGGGACAAATAGTCTAAAACCGGGACATGTCCGGGAAAACCGGGATGTCTGGCAGCCCTACCCATGCGGACCACTGAAACCCAACTCGCCATGCATGATCGACGGAAAAAGTTCAAAGCGATATCCAAGGGCGTTGATTGCTGAAACTATAACCGGAAATGATGGGCATCCGTTGTATCGTCGTCGATTTACTGAGGTTAACGGAAAATCTACCACCTTGAAAATTAATAGTCAGGATGTTGAAGTCGACAATCGGTGGGTCGTACCTTATTTGCCATTATTGTCTAAGGCGTTTAACGCTCATATCAACGTAGAATACTGCAATTACATCAAAAGAATTAAGTTCATATGCAAATATGTCACAATATGAAGCGAAATGGCTGTTTTCGGTGTTACTGATACAAATACGAACGACGAAATAACTCAGTACCAATTGGGACGGTATATTAGCAGCAATGAAGCGAAATGGCGAATTTTTTAATTTCCCATTAATGAAAGGTATCCTACTGTGGTCCATTTGGCAGTCCACCTCGAAAATGGCCAATGGGTATATTTCAAAATGAATAATGCAATTCAGAGGTCAGAACGTCCACCATCTACAACGTTGCTTTACGCTGAAATGCCGCGATATTATACGTGGAATCAATCATCTAAAATATTCTTACGACGCAAACAAGGAACACTAGTTGAAGACAAGGTTGCCAACCGTCCCGTTTTCGTCGGGACTGTCCCGGCTTTAAGAGCTATGTCCCGGTCTCGGTACAATACCTGCCGGGACGCAAAATGTCCCGGTATTCGGCAAGAAAAACATTTAGACATTTCTTTGTAAAAAATTTAGAAGTCTTTAAATATTTACATTTTACATATACTATTTACTAATCGATCTATATGCCGTATAGAAAAAACAAAATTTGTAATTATTTCCCGGTTAAAATGAGTGAAATACAAAGTATGTTCGGCAATTTTTTGTTTGGAAGAAATTACCTGCAAAGAAATTCCCAAAAATCAACACGATTTTTTACTAACTTTAAACTGGCACTTTGTTATACTAAAATGCCAACTCTTATGCAAATTTATTGAATTTTCCTAATTTTTGCAGGAAGTTAAGATATTTTTTTTATGTTTTTTGTTTTAGTATGAATAATATTTTTACAAAAAATTCGCGGAAAATTTTAAGCAAAAAATGTTTAGCATATGTACATTGAAAAAAATTCCCTGTGCCAATAATTTAAAGCGTCAATGTACATATGTACATACATACATAACTGTGGTCTTAAGCAATAACCGCCTATGTCGACTTAAGGAAGAATTGAATTATATATGCTATGATATTCTGCAACTACTATTCCATGTGTAAGTGAAACTCCCTTCTCGTTACCTAGGCTATTTAAAAAGTTATAGATGAAAATATTTTGGTTTCCCCATTGGGTTAACATTACAATCCAAATCTTTAAAGCGTTTTTTCTCGAATTCAGGTTTTTCGACTTAGGCCATTGATGTTTATGGCCACAGATATATAGAAATCTATAATTTGATGCGATTTTTATTTCAATTTTAGTATAGATATGCTTTAAGTAATTTAGAAATAGTATCATTGAGGCTTCGTTTATGAAAATTTTTATATATGAAATTTTACACTGTTTTGTTTTTCCAAATAGAAAGTTTCCAAAAATGCAGCAATAAAGTTGATGTCGTTTGTTACATATCAAGGGTATTCCCGAAGTCTCGCAAGTAGCACGGATTGTATGAAAGCAATATGCAGCTAAAATGTGAATGTCTAATACTGTTCCTCTTCTTCTGGCAGTTTGACAGTTTTTACAACTCGCCCGGAAAAATAGTCCGGCCGACTTCAGGCAAGTGTGAAGCAAATATTTTCCGCTCAAAGTGGCTCTTAACAGCCCGAGAACCAACCAAATAAACACTAATTGGGCACCTGCGGGCGAGCAAAAGAACAGACTTATGGTGCGTCCCGGTTTCAAGAATACAAAAGTTGGCAACCGTGGTTGAAGGCCATCCGTTTGTGTTTTCGACAGATGCGTTAGGACGCATTTATACAGCGCACCCCAGTAGTGATGAATGCTTTTTTTTGTGTTTGTTATAAGTTAATGTTCGCGGACCGACATCGTTCATATCTTTGAGAAGAGTCCGCGGCGAAGTGTGTACAACATATCGTGAAGCATGCCAAAACTTACAATTGCTGGAAAATGATATTCATTGGAAATATACGTTAGCTGATGCAGTACATTCATCTCATCCACATCAACTACGGACGTTATTTGCAATCGTGAATTCGACATGTTTTCTCTCAAATCCCATTAATTTATGGAAAAAATTTAAGCACCATATGGCGGAAAATATTTTACATCTAATGCGCTGTGCCACTTTAAAGCCCTAGATAGAAGTCAAAGCAGAAATGTATAGTGAAGCGTTGGTAATGGTCGAGGGCATGTGCCTTATAATGGTAAAATAAAGGATTGACGCAATTACGTATGATTTCTCCCAATCGTCCTATGTATATCGCATTTAATCAACAATATAGTGTTGACGATTTGAATGAAAGCTTGCATGTTAATATCCCAAAATTTAACCGCCAACAAAAACATTTATTAGGTGTGATTTCTCCCAATCGTCCTATGTATATCGCATTTAATCAACAATATAATATTAAAGATTTGAATGAAAGCTTGAATGTTAATATCCCAAAACTTAACCACCAACAAAAACATATACAGTATATTTTGCTTAGCTGCACATCCTTCTTTGCACGAAAAACTTTTGCACGCAACCGAAAAAGACACTTAAGCGAATTTTCTTTACTACTTCAATGAGGAAGGTATCCGAATCCCTATGAAACCAAATATTGGCGGAACACTTACCAAGTAGAAATTACTGCAAGCGAAATTTTCACCGAATGTTATCTAATTATCTATATAATTACATAAATTGATAGCCATTTTCGTTGTTCTGCGAGATGAGCAAAATAAATAAAAGGTTGTAAAATTAGGTGATTGTAGGGCCAGTACAGGTAAACCTAATACTTTCATTGATAATTGATACTAGTCGCACAATTTTTAAGGCAGGTATCGCCAATGTGCAGGTATGTTGAATGCATCTATCGGAGCAGTTTCCTTATAAATGTTAAAAATAATGCTTTTGATGCGCATTTTGAGGTAGGTATCTTAAATGTGCACTTAAGCATAGAGGCAGCAAAGCAAAATATACTGTATACGTTACAATAATGGGAACTGTCAGCGACGGAACTGGAGGCATATGGGTCGTTCTTAAAAAACATGACCATTCTGAATTTTGTAATTTTTAAAAATTAAGTTGGCCAAATATGTTTATAATTGGCCTCATGTGGTTACGGATGGTATCAACAATAGGAATCCATAACCAGCAGTATTTTTTTTAATTTTTGGAGTTTTTGGAGTTAATAAGTCACAGAGTGGACCGGTAACAGAGGGGACAAATTAACTCAAAAATACCATATTTTAGCTTTTTATTCGAATTTTGGAGAATTTATTTGTCCACTTAATTAATGTACATAAAATATTTATAAAAAAATTATAAAATAAATAAAAAATCACTTTACTCACCGTTTTTCAACAGTAACAGAGTTGACACTGAATAAGGGTACGTACCCGGCATACAATTGGGTTCCTTACTCAACAACGCACTAAACAAGACTGAACAGTTCAAAACACATTTTGTTGATTTTAGCTAAGTTATGATGGAGAAGCATAAGAGAAATATACGCGTCATAACGTTTAACAAACATTTTTCAATAAAATGAGTGGACGTAACAGAGGGGACCAAAACCTGGGGACACAAATTTTCTTCATAAAAATTATACAAAAAAATTATTTTTCATCATTCTTTTCTATATATGGTATTAATATACACAAACTGAATAACAAAAATTGTAAATATTATTTTTTTTCAATTTTATTTCAACTGAAAATAACTATTAAATTTTTATAAATTGGCTCGGGACACAGGTTTTTGCTAAACCTTTGACATTGAAAATATTTTTTAAGTTATTTTCAGATAATTAATTATTTTTTTTTTTTTATAATATAGTTACGTAGAATCGATAATAATTTATAAAAATGCAGATATTTTTCTATTTTCTTTTTGAAGAAACAAAATATAAAATAGTAAAGTCTGGGGACACCAATTGGTCATGTTTTTTAAGAACGACCCATATATTTTACAGATGCACCTGGCGGTACAGGAAAAACCTTCGTGATATCTCTTATTTTGGAAAAAATAAGATCTCAAGGTTAGATTGCCTTGGCACTTTCATCATCGGGAATCGTTGCTACGTTGTTGGATGGCGGACGAACTGCACACTCTGCTCTAAAGCTCCCACTGAATATGCAAATGCATGAAAACCCAACCTGCAACATTTCCAAGACCTGTGGGGTGGCAAAAGTTCTACAGCAATGCAAAATAATCCTTTGGGATGAATGCACGATGGCGCATAAAAAGTCGTTGGAAGCCTTTAACCGAACATCAAAAGATCTCCGAGGAAATGACAATCTCTTTGGTGGTGCATTAGTGCTGCTGGCCGATGATTTTCGGCAGACAGTTCCCGTCATCCCAAGAGCAACGGCTACTGATGAAATTAACGCGTGTCTAAAATCTTCTGATTTGTGGCAGTATACCAAAACGCTAAAGCTAACGTTAAACATACGCATTCAGTTGCAAAACGATCAAACCGCTAATGTGTTTTCGAAGCAATTAATGGACATTGGAAACGTGAAAATCGCTGTAAATATTGCAACCGGACTAACCACTTTGCCCGTAGATTTTTGCAGGCACTCGCTCTCGCGTTGGTAAACCATCATCGTTATTTATATATACAGTGAACGGACAAACAAAAATCGTGGTTTATCATCAGCATTGCAGTGAGCATCATTTTTTACAGTAGAAAACTAAATGTATCCTTTACTGGCCGTCTCCACAGGATAAAATTTATTGCTGCCCAGCTGTCATTTTGGTCGCTAGATATAATTTATATCAGTGGCAATATTTGTGTGGGCTTTTTATATCTTGATATAAGCATTTGTAAGATAGCTTCGAAAACATATTTTTGCCGGATTTAATCGCTTAAAAAATTTAGAAAATAGTCTATTTTACATCCAAATACATAATTACGAATATTTTAACAGGAAATAGCTCAATTTTTGCTTTTATATTAAAATAATAATGATGTTGCAGCCACGAAGTTTTCGTCCAAATGAAAATGTAGCTGTCAAACTACCAAATTGCCGGCAATAGATGGCAAGATATAAGCTCTGATATATATTGGTCTCGAAGAGCAATGAGCGGTCTCCATTGGCAAATTATATTCTGACATATGTATCAAGACTTTATCCTGTGGAGACGGGCAGTTAATGAATTCAAATGTTTTGAACTATAATCGTCGTAATGAAAATTCTCGCTTTTAATTTGTATGTCCTTCAAATGATGATTCGTGAAAATTACGGTACCCTATACGTATTTACATTGAAAGTCCATGCTTGATGCACGCATAATGCGATTTCGTATGTTCACCAATATGAGATAATTTGTAGGGATGTAAAAGTCCATTTATTAATTAACAAAACACCTTGCAGGATGCCCGCAATTTAATTCATTTTATTTACGCTGTGACTTATCAAGCAAACCTACAAGCATCATTTAGTTAATTTAAGTTCATTATCACTTCAAAATCTCCACTAAACTATAGCTGGTTGAAATAAATGACTTCATTTTTAAATATATGCAATATGTACCATTCTTTATGGTTTTACATATACCCTATTAACCACTGGATAAGTAAATTACGTCATTCCAAGCTATTATTGTAAAATTTAATAAACCCAATATTTATTTTTTAAGTCTGAGCAGGTATTTATGTACATAAATGTATACCAGGGATGTTGCGAATGTGGAATTTTAGACATCCGCGGATGCGAATGCGGATGCGAATATCTAACAGCTCACATTTTAAGAAACAATTAGAATCTAGCATAATGGCGAGATCGTTGTTTAAACAGCGCGTATAAGCCAAACCAGATGTCAGGATTTTCTAAAGCTTTTTAAAAAGAATTCTTCATTCTCATTCCTTTGGCTGTTTCAGAAATTGGGGAATCTGTAACTTCATCAGCGTTTTTCGATTTTATTTTTTGTAATTAATTTTTAATACTTTCTTCTGCGACTGGTTTGAACACTTTGTGTTTATAGCGAACTAAATAGGTGGATATGAAAAATAAAATATTATTTTCCAGGATTAAAAATTTTGAACAAAATTCTGTTTTCAAGGTCGTGGCTGTCAGCCGAATAGGGCCAAAATATTGTTATTTTTTTAAAAAGCACCCGGTTTTTTTTGTAAGCATTCGAATCTCAGATAATTATGTAATTCTTATCTTATTAAAGGTCGGACCTATAATTTTTTAATTATTTGAGCATCGTTTCTTTTTACGTTTATCATTTCTGCTGGAAATCCCAATTGAAGGAGCTTACTCTTTGACTTTAAATAGCAAAGAAGGAACACTTTTACCACAAAAGTTTTTAGCCAAGGATCCAATGTATATAACGAAAAAAATATTGCCCTACAAGTAAACAAAATTACTGTTCTTTAAATTTTTGCTGAAAATAAATTCCCCAAAGAGCCCCATTTGAATTATTGAAACAAATATATGTATCATCAAAAGCATATATGTAATACTCCTATATTGGCAGTAAGAGCTAGTACCGTCCGAAAACACTACAGTACAGATATATCAATAAACACGTACGAAAGAAAAGGAACACATACGTTTATAAAAAAAACATGTACACAACACATATGGGTGTTTCCATAAACCGGTACGCGACATTCGTACGCTTATAGAGTAACGTAAATCTATCAAAAATAGAAGTTACTGAAAAAAAAAAGATTACAGTTATGTTGCAACCAAAGGGTACTATGTTTGAGAAAAAAATAAGCAGCCTCGAAACTTTGGTGTGGAAAATATTCGTTCAAAACCAGGTGATCATGATGCGAATCATGAGAGTTTTTCTTTTCTTTAAAAATTCCTGAACTAAGCTAAATAATGTACCTTTACAATCCTTCCATTTTTTGATAGAAATTATCTCTGGTTAGTTTTTATTAAAAAAAATTATAATAACGTACGCGACATAACGTACGCGACAGATTGTTCCCCCATACAATATTTTTACTAATAACACATACTAAATTAAATTTTTTCAGTTCTTCTTTCCACCGTTTCGCGTTTTCAAAACCTTTTTCCGCCATCTGAATACGAAATTTAAAGTTATAAAGCCGTTTTAATTCATTTGCTTGCATTTTCGGTTTACATTTTCATGGAAACACGCATATATGCGAAAGTCTGCGAATCATGGGAGTTTTTCTTTTCTTTAAATGTTCTTAAACTAAGCTAAATAATGTACCTTTACAATCCTTTCATATTTTGAGAGAAATTATCTCTGGCTAGTTTTATATTAAAAAAAAAAACAATAACGTACGCGACAATTTTTCTCGTAAGTAATAAAATGTATTTATTGAGAACTCTTCCCGCCACCGTTTCATTGTTTTTACAACTATTCTAAATAATTTAAATGGAAAATTTGCAATTAACATTGGTTTTGATGTATTTGATTGAAACTTTCGTACTTACAATAACGTATGCGACAAACTTTAAAGGGTAATAAAATTTGTTTTACTTCGGTGGGAAAGAAAATTTTACTGTATATCTCTAACTGGAAGAATTCTCGCTTAAGAATTGTAATCTGCATTACCTGCGACTAGGGACACGAATTTCGATACGATACGATACCATATCGATACTTTTGGCATTCGATACCGATATTTTCTACTCGATAGTTTTAAAACGATATTTTTTGGAATCGAGTATCAGAACCCTAGTATCGTATCGAATGTCATAAACACACATTCCAACACTGAGGGAAAAAATTTTAGAATTAAAAAAAAACGTGCTAAATTGAAAAAATACGCATATGAAAGAGCACGAACCCAACTCGTTTTAAATTTGAGTATATACGTTATAAAATATGTGGTTGTGAAGTGCACAGATGCTTTTTCGTAATTAAGAAGAAAAAAAATTTATTTTATGTTCCGTCTGATGGGAATTGAACCCGGGCCCTCTTGGCCGCAATTAATTGTATCAAGCGTCTTTGCACACTCAGCTACAGCCATACATGTAAAGGTGTTTTCAAATGTTGAGTTTGAATCAACATCACAGCGCGCGATTAGTGCATTATGTCATACCATGTATGTGTGTATGTGTTGTCACCGCTGTGCATGCTTTGTATACATATACCTTCTTAATTACATATGAAAAAGCATCCGAGACGTGCAAAACGCCATCCGTGTAGTGAAAAATGCTTCATTTTAGTACGGGAGTATTTGAATTGAATATTTCCATTATATGTACGTAGTGTATGTATAATGGAAAATCCATTTGGTTAAGATTTTTCACTTGATTTAAATACGAACATTTTTAAACGGTAATTAATGTTTAAGTCAACACCTCAATCTCTACGTGTTATAATAATAATAAAGTCCGGCGCTTACACAATATGTTAGTGTTTGGCCGCACTTCTCCTCCGATTTGTCGGGGGGGCTTAATGTTGTGGCACAAAGGGGGTGCCTACAGTTTTATGTCGACTATGAACGGCGATTGTATTTTATGGGAAGCTGGTTTTCATTTTCGAGGGTTGCGCACTTCTAACCACTACACCCCAGCGGCCTATATGCGAAACCTATATTCAGATAAATTTTTTGGATTTTGGTACCGATATTTGGAATATCGAGTCTTGTTATTCCGATTTTAATGGGTACCCGATATTTTTAAAGCGATACTTTAAATGAGTACCATATCGATACTTTCGGTTCGATATCGTGTCCCTACCTGCGACTACCAATATACAAATGATTTAGACAAACAACGTTTTTGCATAACGTACGCGACATTAGAATACTATCAGAAGCAAATTAAAAAATTACCGTTAACCGAGCTCTAACTTCTCCTTTTTCTCATTTTTATAGTTAGTTGTTATTGCAAATTTGATTTTAAGATGTAATTGTAATGTTTCAAATCTCTTAATTTAGTTAATAGGAAAGAGAAAATAGTTCATTTCATTAGAGAAAACAGAGTCGAAGAGACACTCAGTTTTACTCTTCAATTTTTGAGTTTTAAAATTGCAATAAGCTGAAATACTTCTATAATATATAAATTCGAGTATTTTACTCTTATTAATTCGTCTTAAAAACCCTTTTCAGTTGTTTTTATTTATTCAGTCCTGGTTGACATTTTCATGGAAACACCCATATACAAAAACGGCACTCAAGTACACAATACATTGGCAAAAACGGTACTAGACTGTCTCGCTTTGATTTCGGAATGCTTACACATTGAGAAGTTAGCTTACTGCCAATATAGAAGTATTACATATATGATCAAAAGCATATCCCGAAAATTTGGTTAAGAATTACAGTGCACACTTTCTTCTTTTGTGTCTAAATAGTAGTTTTTTTTTTTAAGATAGGTCCAAAAAAATATAATAAAGAAAGAAACCAATGCAGGCATTTAAAGGAGAGAAAAAAAAAATATTGTCAAAAGGACTATGTTCTCTTTGACGTACGTCAAAGGTAAAGTAGAAGTTGGAACTTGTATGACTGCCCATTGATAGCTCGGTTATATAGCTTAAGAAATAATATGTTTAAAGACATTTTTATCAAAGTTGATAAATATGACATTTGACCAGTTTTGTTACACAAATACTCCCACGACCACAGGCAAAAATATTGACTACAATGTGTAATTTTTTTTGCCCTATATACGTTTTATCGGTGCTCAACATTCGCATTCGCAAAAGCTCCGCATTGATTATTGCGAATGCGAAAGCGAATGCGAATGTTAAAATTAATGCGGAAGCTCCGCGGTTGCGAATGCTAATGCGAATATTCGCAACAACCCTGATGTATACATATACTTTTTTTGATACATGCAAGTACTAAAAGTTTCGGCTTTGAAACAAAACAGTATATATAAACAGTATATACGTATGTATCTAATGGTTACGCCGTATGTAGGGTATACAAAAAAAACAGTAATTGAGCAAACAACGAACGTGTACAATAACAATATTACTTTCTTGTATGTTTTGTACTTAGTTTTCATTTGCTATATTTGGTGTTGTTCTTCATCCAGAATTTCATGTTTATTTCACCAACGATGTTATATTATATAAATCGATGTACTGAAAAAGTGCGCAAACATGCCGCAACTTTTTTTTTACAAAATGACACTATAACATACAAGGTATATGGGTGTTTCCATCGGAAGGTCCACCACAAAAAAAAATAAAAGTCTTATATCTAACGTGTTTACGGGCCGATTTGTCTGCTTTTTAAAATATATACTGGTTATGCAAGTAGAATCATGTTTGCGTAAAATGGTCTACCTAGGCCAAGGTCGAGATATTTCGAAAAACCGTATTTATCATCCGATTTGGTTCGAATTTGGCGTATGTAGTTGAAACATAATCAATCATAGATTTTCAATAAATTGACCCTGATAAATTGGCGCTGAAGTCAAAATATAAAGTATTTTCGACATAAAATACATGTTTTATTTGCGTTAAAAAATCATTTAAAAGCGATATTAACAAAAATATAACGATGGAAGTTTACGTCACGTGACGCCATTAAATTAATTAGCTAATTATGTGCTATACAATGGCCCAAAAAAGTTAAAGAAAACAAATGATATTCCTTTTTTGTATCACATTGAAACGTACGACTGTCACGTATGCGACGTATGGAAATACCCATATGTAAGTGACTACACTTTTGCTTGATCGCACCTACTTCTCAACTATATGCCAAAAACCTCTTATTTTTACGCTTACGATAAAAAATAAAATAAAATAAAAAACTTACAACCATAGTAAAAGAAAACTGAAATCACTTTGTATTGCCTTAATACCTGGACAATAAGGTTCCATTGCCGGTTATGATATATCTTTAAAGAAAACTCAGATATAGCTTGGAAATTTGAAATATTAAATCACGTTTTTCACTTTGCGCACACACAAAGGAAATGTGACGAATTTGGAGTGTATTGCAAGAATACGGTAAATTTTTGGGAAAATATTTGATTACATGGTGATGTAGAATTTTATCTACTTTCATTTGAAATTCATTTTTTGAATTAATACGCAATATCGACATCAATTACCCCACTGTGCGTCGGAGGTGAAGCGGTTTCTAGTGTTCCCGACTTCACAAAAGAACCTGGCTCGGCACACTTCTTGGCGTCTGCTCCTAATCAGTGGTGATAATAACACTGCGGATACTTGTCTGCTTGATTCTTTGACCGTGTTCGGTTGCGCTGCTGATTACGAGATGGCGTTTGTGCACATCCACGTTGGTTGGTTGGTTGGTTAACTCTTTTTGCAAAGCTTGTATTGTTTGTTTCAATGCAGTAAAATCGTCGTAATATTGACTGCGGTCGACTTTGGACCAATGAAACTGATTAAAAATTTTCCATTTTCATCATCTTGTCCGCTTGTTGCGCACAACGATTCAAATCCCCTTTAGCAATTGGCACGACTGCACGCACACTGTTTGGCAATCGCTCGAGCCAAAAAGCTTTAATGGCATCGTCGTTCAAAGCAGTTCCAGATAAATCACGCATTTGCCGGAGCAATTGAGAAGACTTTTGATCCCCCAGCTCGCACTCCTAGATCAGCCGGCTAAACTTATTTTACTCGGAATCGGTAAAATCTCTGATTAATCGTGTTTTGATTGCCTCGTACTTGTTGCTTACTGCGCGTCTTGTTTACGTTGCACAGTGTGGCACTGTCGAGGTAACCAACAATGTAATCATATTTAGTTTAATCTTGTGTAATATTAGCATTTCGGAATTGCGAATCCATTTGTATGAAATTCAGGTCGGAATCTCGCTTACAAAAAACTGGCGGCTTAATACCAATTCTACAAACATCGCCTACTGCCACCACACCTGTCTGATTTGGCATATTCGTGGTGGGTGAATTATCGCGAGACGTGCTACTTTTTTCGTCCGCTTTTATATTCAAATGAAGAACGCTCAAACGGACTTGGTCCGATGAACGACTTTTTTCGCTAACTTGTTGAAAGTTGATAAGTGTTTTTCAAAAAACACCAGCGTTAGACTTACGACTATATTTCTCGTCCGCGTACACTGAGGGAAAAAATATTAAAATCAAATAGAAACGTAATTGATCTTACTATAAACATCAACGAAAGTACTGTATATTGAATAAATATTCAAATCAATTACGCGCATATTAAAATGACCGCGTTCGTACTGAAAAAGCATCCGTGAAGTGACTAATCAAGACAAAAACTAAAAAAAGAAAAATTTGATTTGCATGTTGCCTGCAGTGGAATTCGAACACGACCATCTCCGGATATCAACAACCTGTGGCAGCATCTTTGCGCACTCAGCTACACCCAGGCATATCACTTTGCTTTCAAATGTTGAATATCCATCAACACTACAGAGAACGTTTAAAACAGAGAAGCAGCAACACGCTACTCGGTGGTATTTTGTAATAGATCAGAAATCTGCTAGAAGCTCACCACGTTAAATTTTTAACATCAGTAGCTCTAGAAGCTCACCATTTTTTAACAGCGTGAGCGCAGAGCGGC
>NW_023458562.1:9687117-9690866 GCF_013731165.1 Rhagoletis pomonella | reverse complement strand
TCAAATAAAACAAAATAAAGCATGAATAAATCGTTTTGTACTTGGTACAAGTCTGGTCATTTTCGAACTACTTAGTAGTATATTGTACTATTAAACTGTCGAAGCAAAATAAAACAGGGCATGAATAAATCGTATTGTATTTGGTACAAGTCTGGTCATTTTCGAACTAGTTCGGTTTCAGTCAGGAAATTCTAGTTGTAAACTAGTATTTTTCCGACTAGTTTGGGGTTTCACCGCAGGGTATTAACTTGGAGTAAATTAGTGCCCTCAGTTATTGAAATATCGGAGTCTTCGTATTTCTGAAACTTACCGTTATACGGGAAGCGGGTGTAATTTTAAGTCCAATTTGATTAATTTTTCACGAATTTCTTTTCCGTACCAAGGTTATTAAGTGTATCGATTTGGTAGAAATATATCAATCGGTTACCGAGATTTATCATAAGTGGGCGGCGCCACGCCCATTATCCAACATTTTTTAATAATCGAACTGTCTGCTAAGTGGTGATTGCAACCATCGATTTTAAGTGAGTTAGCCTTAGTAGTTGCTGATTTATGGCAGTTTTCGTGTTTCTGTAAATTACCGTTATATTTCAGGTGGGCGTGGTTATTGCCCGATTTCAAAAATGTTCAACAGATTTCTTAGCTAGACTCTAGGCAAGGCTCGTACCGAGTTTGGTAAGGATTGGTAAAGCGGCTACTGAGATACAGCATTTCGTCATAAGTGGGCGGGGTCACGCGCATTTTTCAAAAATTTCATATTAATGTTATTTTTTTGCCATAATTCTACTTCACATACTAATTTTCAACAATGTGCTTCCAATATTAACGGAAATATCGCAGTTCTTGCATTGTTCGAAAATACTATTATATGGGAAGTGGGCGTGGCTACAGTCCGATTTCGCCCATTTTCAATACCTACCTACCTTGGATAAATGGAAACCTACACACCAAATTTCGCTATGATATCTCAAATTTTGCTCAAGTAGGTGGCCGCTGTGGTGTAGTGGTAGACAGTGCCCACTTCCACTCCGCAGCGCCTGGGTTTAAGCCCTGGCCAAAGCAACATCGCAAAAAAATTTAGAAAAAAAGGTTTTTTCTTAACAGCGGTCGCCCCTCGGCAGGCAATGGCAAACCTCCGAGTGTATTTCTGCCATGAGAAACAGCTTCTCATTAAAATACAATCGCCGTTCGGAGTCGGCGTAAAACTGTAGGTCCCTCCTCTTTGTGTGACAACATCAAGGCGCACGCCACAAATCGGAGAAGAAGCTCGGCCAAACACTAACATATATGTAACCGCCAATCTATTATTATTGTTATTATTGTTATTATTATTATTATTATCGTGTAGACGGGCGGACGGACGGACGGACGGACAGACAGACATGGCTTAATCGACTTCTCTATTCATTCTGAGCATTTATGTATACATTTGTCTATATCTATCTCGATTCGTTTGGCTGTTACAAACAACCGTTATGTGAACAAAGTTAATATACCCTTGTGCATAAGTGCGCTCGGGAATTGCATAAGTGCGCTCGGGAATAAAAAGAAGCACTTTCATTCTTTTCTAGTGTATGTATGTACGCAGCGAAGAAGTGGGGCAACCACATCTCGACAGTACTGATGTCGGAAACAACACTCTCGATTTCTTGTATCGCAACAGTCTTACCAACTGACATAGTTTTTGAGGAAACACTATTTATTTGTAGTATCAATGGTAACCCTCGCTTCAAAGGATGTATTACAATTTGCATTGTAGCGACGACCCTTCCAAGCGAACATGTTCGAGCCACGAAAACATTAATTTCCAAATAATTTGGAGAAATTAATTTTTTTTACCAAAAATTAGTGCGGTTTATAAAAACTCAACAATCGTCATTCGATATATGCATAATATTATTTGATATTATTTTTAATTAAAAACTATGATTAACCATTTGTAGTAAAGCTTTAGAGAAAAACTGACCCTATGGTCGAGCTGACTGGTTTAAACTAAGGTTAGCCAATCAAAAGTCAGCCAGCAATTTAACATAGTCGCAGTTTACGTGATCTAAGCTTAAACTGGCACTAAAAAATTGGCCCTATAAGCAGTGTTGCCACACATGGACTTTTCCTACCAAAACTGGTAGGTTTATTTCCACTTGGTAGGTTGGTAGGATGGATTGGATTTTGGTAGGTTCGGTGACCATAATAGTTATTTCGAAAAAATAGAAAATATATGTATGTATATTAGGCCGGGTCGATTTGTGGGGAGGCAAAAAAATCGCCCATTGCTCTGTGAAAATCATATTCTAGGGATCAAACTAAGAAACTTTGCCGAAGGAACCATACCTCTAAAACGAATTCTGATGTCCCCCAATTTGGGTCGAACTTTTGGGTAGGGGCAAATTTTGAAAAATCCCACTTTGACCCATTCAGAGTGCTCCAATCGAGTCCAAATGTATGACCGACCCCCACTAACTTTGGAGGCCCGACCCACCGATGCCAGTGGCACACCCCCTGGAACCCCGCTGGGGTTCACCATACAAACATTTCAAAAAATCGCCGGTTTTGCACTTTACATGAAAAAATCAGCGAAATGCCCATGTTTTTTCTTTTTGGAGTTTATTTTTCTCTTTAGAAATTTATTTAGTCAGAACATATGTAAATGAAAAAATGAATTTAACTTAGTAATATAAAAGAAATTTAAAAAAATTATTAGAAATTAGCGTTTTTACAACCCTTTTAAAACCAAAGCATCACTGTGATGCATTTGCATGTCGTAAACATAGTTGTGTGGGTTTTTTATTCAACCGTTTTAAAAAATGAAGGTATCACTGTGACACAATTGCAAATCGGAAAATTGCTTGTGTGCGTTTTTTAAGACACAGCTGCATGTCGTAAACTTACTTGTGTAGTTTTTTGTAGCACCTACTTAAGAAATGAAGGTTGTTTTTACTACCTTTGTTGAAGAGATTCTACAATTATGAGTTCCCTGAGGCTGAATACTAGCTTAATATTAGCACTGAGCTTGGACTCACACATTGCCGAATCTTCACTGATAGCTCCAAATCTGATTCTGGGTCAGGATCTGGCGTCTTTTTCAAAGTTAATGGGGATAAACTTGATTTCTCTCTTAGGGAATATGCTTTGGTCTTCCAGGCTAAGGTATTTGCAATCCTCAAAGCCATGGACTACGTGGTGGAAAATAGGTGGAGGGGAAGCTTATTATTTATCTGCAGTGACAGCCAAGCTGCACTTAAGGCATTGGCCAGCCTTCTATCTAAGTACTTCCAAATTACTTCGCCAATGCAAATCCCGACTAAATTGTGTTGGTAAACATCACGAGCTTTCTTTACTTTGGGTACCAGGTCACTCGGAAGTGCCTAACAATGAGACATCTGACTATTTGGCAACAGTTGGCTCAGACCGACTATTCCTCCACACTTCGGCCATCGAAGCCACCATCAGAAACTGGGTAAATATTTCGGTCAGCAGTGACTGGAAGGCATCGAGGGGCTGCAGGTGGGCAAAACCTATTTTGCCTTCAATCTCGGAAGGTCTATCTAGTTTTTTGCTCTCATTGAGCCGACAGGACTGCAGTCAACTTCGAGAACTGCTGACTTGACATTTCAGGTGGCACAAACACCTGGCTGTCATAAAAGTAAATGACAACTCCACTTGGCCATCCTGCCTTGAAGAGGATGAGACGGTCGAAATTTGTTTGTGCTTCTTGTTTGCTTGGTTATTTGTCATTGATTTTTATAGAT
>NW_023458562.1:9673440-9687017 GCF_013731165.1 Rhagoletis pomonella | reverse complement strand
ATCTATAAAAATCAATGACAAATAACCAAGCAAACAAGAAGCACAAAAAAATTTCGACAGTCTCATCCTCTTCAAGGCAGGATGGCCAAGTGGAGTTGTCATTTACTTTTATGACAGCCAGGTGTTTGTGCCACCTGAAATGTCCAGTCAGCAGTTCTCGAAGTTGACTGCAGTCCTGTCGGCTCAATGAGAGCAAAAAACTAGATAGACCTTCCGAGATTGAAGGCAAAATAGGTTTTGCCCCCCTGCAGCCCCTCGATGCCTTCCAGTCACTGCTGACCGAAGTATTCACCCAGTTTCTGATGGTGGCTTCGATGGCCGAAGTGTGGAGGAATAGCCGGTCTGAGCCAACTGTGGCCAAATAGTCAGATGTCTCATTGTTAGGCACTTCCGAGTGACCTGGTACCCAGAGTAAAGAAAGCTCGTGATGTTTACCAACACAATTTAGTCGGGATTTGCATTGGCGAAGTAATTTGGAAGTACTTAGATAGAAGGCCTTAAGTGCAGCTTGGCTGTCACTGCAGATAAATAATAAGCTTCCCCTCCACCTATTTTCCACCACGTAGTCCATGGCTTTGAGGATTGCAAATACCTTAGCCTGGAAGACCAAAGCATATTCCCTAAGAGAAAAATCAAGTTTATCCCCATTAACTTTGAAAAAGACGCCAGATCCTGACCCAGAATCAGATTTGGAGCTATCAGTGAAGATTCGGTAATGTGTGAGTCCAAGCTCAGTGCTAATATTAAGCTAGTATTCAGCCTCAGGGAACTCATAATTGTAGAATCTCTTCAACAAGGGTAGTAGTGGTCTACTATCCTGTAGCTTTGAAAAGACACAAGTGCTCAAACCTCTGCCGCCAGCAATTTAAGCCTAGCCCCACTCAGTGTTATACCAACATCCGTTTCTTTTTTAGCCTGCAGATGGCCTTTAAGGCTTCCCCACCTACGAAGGCACACAGTGACGGTAAGTGCAGCTGCGCGTCAAGAGCATTATACACCACTCAAAAAAATTAAAGTTAAATATAGAGGCTGTGAAGCAGCCATTTCGTTCATTTACTATCGAAACCAAATAAATTTTCGTGGACCCCCACTTACAACTCGTGGACCGCCGTTGAGTCTCCCGTGGACCCCTGGGGGTCCTCCGGGACCACTTTGGGAATCACTGGTATAAAGGAAAGCGGAGATTCTTCGAACACGCTAGTCTCGAAAGCTACTGTACGGATTTGGATGAGATTTTCTCTGTTATATTCTGTATCGATAGGAGAGTGGAGTGCCACCTGTCTAAACAAGTATAAGATCTGCACCGTTCGTTGAATTAGAAAAGGGGATGTCAAATATAATAGACTGGCTTCTAGATAAGAATTAATATTTTAGTTTTCTCAATAGGGTTGTCACCTGGTAAGAAAATTACTATATTCAATTTTAATATGCGAAAGTATCATTTCTGCACCGTCACTGTCAACTGAAAAGACTTCTATCCGTCATTGCCAGCGTCAACGGTGCATATGCGGCAAGTTACACACTATCCGTACACCATTGCGCCCGTAAAATCAAAAAATCACTGCTGCTCTTTGCAAAAATTGCGACATAAGCAAAGTTGAAAGTTAAACTAATTTGTGCGTCACCGTCAGCGTCAAGTTTGTTCATGTAACCTACTATTTGTATGAAGTTCAACTTTTTCGACAACTGACGGTGACGCAATGGACGTTATTTACTTTCACTTTAAGGATATCTTACCACCTTCGTTTCACGTCATGCTTTAAGATTTCATTTAACTTATGCACACATATTTTAATTAAATTCTAATTTTAAGACAGGTGGAAACCCTATTCAAAATATTTTAAAACCAAAACCTTGTTTAACCTCTTTCGACGGACACACATATTGCGATACATATTCAAAAATGTGTATATAATTCCCTTAATTCAAGTTGAAGTTAATATCTAAAACATATGGCAACCCTTTAAAATAAATTTCAGAAGATAACTTTTTAACCCATGTCAATTTATACCCATACTTTAGTAATTCAGTTGACTTATTAAGTAATTTGAGTTTAACTTTTTGCACAGGTGGAAACCCTCTTTAATGTTATAAATGCTCAAACCTAAAATGTCTTAATACTCCTTTGTCCGACGCCAATATTTCCATATATCATATAATTTAATTTTCGACTTTTCAAACAGATGGGAATCCTGCTCAATTAATTTTTAAACCAAAACCACGTTAAACTCTTTTCTCGTCTCACACTTCTATAGTGATACATATTTAAATTATCTAATACTCTTATTTCAAATGAATTTAATTATAAAATCTGGTGGAAACCCTCCTACATGAAGTTTGAAAATAAAGTTTCTTCAAAACAATTTTGATTTCTATTCATATTGAAGTAATTTATTAAATCTTTTGCTTATATTAAATCTAAATTTGTAATAAGGCGGCAGCCCTCCGTAAAATATTCGAAACCTTTTTTGTCTGACATCAATATCAGGATAAACATTTCAATTTTCTTCCCTTATTTAAGTCGTCTTGCTTTTTGAAACAAGTGGCAACCCTACTACATATAATTAAGAAATAAAGCCCTTTCGATCGATGCTCACAGTGTAATAACACTGGATCACAAATTTTAATTTTGTCTTTGTTCTCCAGACGCCACTATCCAATTCCTATGTAGAATTGCTCGCTGATTCCGAAAATCGAGTTAATTTTTTTTCTATGGATACGTTTTCGAGATATTTGCAATTTACCGTTATTCAGCTTAAAGCAAAAATTAGTTCATTTTAATCACACATATCTTACAACCTAATTTGAAGATCTTAATATAAAATACGGCAAATGAAAGCCAATGAAATTCTCCATAAACCCTGTATAAATACATCACTTTCCGATAGGGCTTATAGTTTCATACAAAAAATCATTGCGTATTTTCATTTGACCACTTATTATTTTAATTTATCCATCGATTTTCTTCATTAGTAATTTGATTTTTTTTTTTGTAAAAGAACAGGCTTTAGCACAAATGCAAAAATTTGGCACAGAACCTGTTATTTTTTAAATTTTTCTTCTGTTAAAGTTTGATTTTTTTCCTTTTTTCATAAAAAAATAAAAAAAGCTGGAATGATTAATTAATTTGTCAGAAAGTATAAGCCCTATCGGAAAGTGATGTATATACGGTTTATGGAGAATTTCATTGGCTTTCATTTTCCGTATTCTATATTAAGATTTTTAAATTGGTTCGTAAGATATACGTGATTAAAAGGAACCAATTTTTGCTTTAAGCTGAATAACGGTAAATTGCAAATATCTTAAACGTATCCATAGAAAAAAAATTAACCCGATTTTCGGAATCAACGAGTAATTCTACATAGGAATTGGATAGTGGCGTCTGGAGAACAATTTTGCTGTAAACCAGGGCATGAATCACGTAACTTTGAAACGATAGTCGTTCAAACGATACTGACAAAACGACCTCGTAAATACACTGATTGATGCATTTGTGTTGCTGTTACGTGTTACTATTACTGTTACGTGAAGCAAAACTGGAATCGAGTTGACGATATCGCACAAACGATCAAAAAATGTTTGGTTTTCATGAAGCAACACAATCTAGACACGATATCGTTCAAACGATTGTCGTCATACGTGATTCATGCCTAGTGTAATTGATCTAACTTAAAAATAATTTGAATTAATTTTTTTTGTCAGGTGGCAACTCTTTTTGAAAAAATTAGAAGTCATTACACATCCGCAGGCCAAGCCCTTTAATTGTATACCTCATTTTGTAAAATCGAACGAACGGTACAGATTTGATATGACGAAAAATTTTCGCGTATTATGCATTCATATGTACATACGCACATATGTACATTACTAAAAGAAAAACAGATCCACATTAACTGCAATCAACATATATATGTACGTACATATGTATGTATTTACATACATACGCCGCGATTAGGTTATAAATATTGCGCCATCTGTTACTCAAAAGCCGAAATACCTACACACACACACATACTTTTTGTCTCCTTCCCTCACTTCCAAAGCATGCACGTGTTTGCAAAATGATGACGAAGTGATTTTGTATGGAAAATCATTTATGACCATATATTTGAATAAAATAAACATACTTAGAAGATATCAACCAATACTTTCTATATACCAAACGAAAGGAAAACACCTGAATTTTCGATTAAAGAAAACAATAACAATATAAAACTCGCAAATTTTTTCAAGAATTTTTTGCCTTAAAATGCTCAAGATTTGTTAAGTTTATATAAAATTTGTACACGATTTTAATTGCTCTAAAGAACCTATATCCCGAAAACGAAAGTTATATCTACAAATCATGAGTTGCCAGAGCACTTTAAAAGCTCAAAATTGATCCCAAAATAAGCCAATATTTACCGTTGTTTCTAGGACATAAACCGAACTGGTTACTTACAAAAATGAATCTGTCGAATCGCTTTATTAGTTCTCGTGCAATTAGCGTTTTCGTGAAGCTCTAAAAATTACAGCTACAACATTTGAGAATAGCCTCCATATCGAAACGTAAAACGTATTCTACGTCAAAAATATTCAGCGGGAAAATTTTCTCAAAATCGGTACTGTCCCTCCAAAATCAGTTCGAATTGTAACCGTAATAATATGGCAGTTATGCAATAAAAATCGGAATGGGGATTTCTAAAAATTTTAATTTCCCGTTTCCAAAAATATACCAACCAGAATTCTACTTCAAAAAGTATGCAATATATTTATCATACATAATTTGTAATCACAGTATTGCCACGGACAAATTTTTTTTTTCCCACCAAAATTTCCTACCAAAACCAACCAAAAACCTACCAACAATTTTTTATTTAATTTTAATTTTTTTTCAATTTCAAGTTAATAAAAAATTTAGATACCTAATACTATGTCTCCATTGTGAGATTTAATGCAGATTTAGCCCTCTGGCGAGATTTAACGTTAAATATTTTGAGATTTACCATATAAAATTAAATCTCAAAAGGCAGTAGATTTAAGTTAAATTTCCTTAAATCTTCAATAATATTGATCACTAAATACAATTTGTTGGGTGTGGCAACCACAAATTCACATGCCATAAGTCAAATGACGTTTGTATTTTCAATATGCAGTTGCGGACATTGAAATCAAGCCAATTAAAAGAAACATGCATTTTCTTGTTTTTTATATTTTGGTTAGTTTTAAAGGAAAATTATTAATATTTACATAACTTTGGTTGTAGTAATTTAAGGAGATATTATTTTAAGGACTAACAAATTCAGAAAATATGTTTTATGATAATATCATGCAGAGTCTTCTTCGCTTTCTAAAAATCGTTTACGCGCTGCGACATGAAATTTATTAAATTCGGCAATGATTCTGCTTTGATAACACTGCCCCAAGCAACCTCTAGAACTCAATTCGACACAAGCATATTTGCTAGCAGGGTCTTCATGATATGCCAAAGGCCCGCGATTGGATTTTCGGTATCCTCTTATGAAAAAGACGAATTATTTCCCCAACTGATCTTTACAAATTTTTCTTTGCGCAAATGATATTCTTTATTGTCAATGTTATTTTGGCTTATTAATATTTTATTTTTAATATTTTTATTGAGCTTTGTACCACGATTGTTTATAAGGAAAAATTGAAAAAGCAACAAAGTCTAAGCGGTAGAAGTTATAGCAGCTATTTCGGAGATCACCACATCTCCTCATCAGACTTCTTTTTTTCAGACTTCTTCAGCGCAGTGGAGCCAGCGTATAATATAGAGAAGCGCATTTTAACAGAGCCCAGAGGCAAAATAAATTTAACAGAAATTTTCTCATCAATGTAAATGGATTTTTTGTCTTGTCAGACAACGAAATGTCGATGGCTTTTCGCATTTTTGTTGAGTCGATTTTTATACCTTTCATGAGCATGAAATGGTATTATAACTTTGGTCCGATGTTTGTAAGTACCAGAACAAAAAGAGATAGACCCATTAAAATGTATACTTATATGATCAGAACGTCGAGCTGAGTTGATTTATCCATGTCCGTCTGTCCGTCTGTCCGTCTGTCCGTCTGTTTGTATGCAATCTAGTCTCTCAAATTTGGTAGGTGGGTGTATTTTTATAATGTATTAATCATTTGTCGGAACCGGAAGAATCGGACCACTATAACATATAGCTTCCATACAACTGATTGTTCAGATATGAGATTTTTCGTTATAACTTCTCCATTTATGCCGCTACGAACATGAAATTTTGCAGCACTTGCACCCATTATCAACAGAATGCTTACAGTGAAAATTACAAAGATCGGGTCACTATAACCTATAGCTCCCATACAACTGATTGTTCAGATATAAAATTTTCCGTTATAACTCCTCCATTTATAAAGCTGGGAAGAGGAAATTCCGCACTGTTTCCAATAATTATCAACAGAAAACTTACAGTGAAAATTAAAAAGATCGGATAACTATAACCTATAGCTCCCATACAACTGATTGTTCAGATATGAGATTTTTCGCTATAATTCATCCATTTATTTAGCTAGGACCATGAAATTTCGCGCTGTTTTCACTCATTATCAGCAGAAGACTTACAGTGAAAATAACGAAGATCGGGTCACTATAACCTGCAGCCCCCATACAACTGATTGTTCAGATATGAGGTCTTTTATCATATCTCCTCCATTTATGCAGCTAGGAACATGAAATTTCGCACCATTTTCACGCATTATTAACAGAATACGTACAGTGAAAATAACAAAGGATCGGGTGACTACAACATATATCTTCCATACATCTGATTGTTCAGATATGGTATTTTACTGTAAAACTCCTTTATTTGAACAGCTAAAACCGATAAATTTCGTAAGATATTTTATAAATAATAATACAAAGTCTACTGAGAAAATCGTCAAAATCTATGCTGTATAAGCTTTATCTCCTATAGCACTGATTGTTCAGATACCAGTTTTTCCGATATATCTCCTTTATGTAGGAAACTAAACCCAATAAATTGTGTTACCGGTTTACATACCGATCACATAGCAGTGAAAATCACTTAGATTGGTGCCATATAAAGTATATCTTCCATACCTCTGATTGTTTAGATGCGATTTTTTATATAAGTATGTAACTCCTCTATCGATGTATGCAGATGTATTCAAAATCAGTAATCTGTCAAACTAAAATTTGCAGATGTTCATGAAAGGTATGAAGCCTTCGGCATAGCCGAAGACAGCGCTGCTCTTACTTGTTATTCTTTAAATTGGTTAATAACTTGGTATAAGTGCAGAATACGTACATTTCTCTGATTAAAAAAATTTATATTTGGACCGATAGGGGTGTTAGTCCTGATCATAACGGTATTCTTTTTTTGAGGTGGAAATAATAATCACTGGTGTTATTGAAGGCCGAAGAATCAATTTCTCAATTTCTTTTAATTGGAATAACTAAAAAACTATTGTATTAATTTAAAATATTTTGATGGCGTTTGAAAGGTATTAAAAATATCTTTTTTTTATATACACATGTTTTACTTTTTTTGTAAAGCTTATGAGAAAAATGAATTTTTATAAAAAGAAAAACATTACAAAATTAAAAACAAAATAATT
This sequence comes from Rhagoletis pomonella, assembly GCF_013731165.1. Classification (NCBI taxonomy): domain Eukaryota; kingdom Metazoa; phylum Arthropoda; class Insecta; order Diptera; family Tephritidae; genus Rhagoletis; species Rhagoletis pomonella. The sequence continues at coordinate 9,679,410 of NW_023458562.1, read as the reverse complement.
TTTATTATTAAATCACGTTATTGTCAACATATAAAAATTAGATTTAAAAGATGTTCAGCCACTCTTCTTCGGCAACACAGATAAGAGAATTCTACTTCGTGAGGGTTATAATCCCTAAGTACGGCCGAAGGCCGCCTACGCTGAAAGGTGGTCTCTGCAAAAGGTCTTCTTTAATAAAGTAAGTTTTAAAGTAAAAGTACATATGTTAAACAAAAAAATATTGTTACTTTTTTTTCCATAAATTTTATCAATAAAGAATATCATTGATGCATATCAAAAGAGAGGTATTTTTATTACCTTTTAAACGGCATAAAATCCTTCAAAAATCAATAACAGTTTACGAGATATTTAATTTTAATGAAATCCATTTTTTACTTTTTGACCTTGAATAAAACTTACATTTTTTGTTTCCACCAAAAAAAAATCGGTGGATGAATTGTTTTTTTGGAACTACGTGTTTTTTTATTTTTTGCTTCGCTAATTTCGTACGCGAGCAGTGGAACCACATTTCCGGATCATTAAGTACCGCCGCCGAAGAAGTAGTTGGATTTCAGCGAGCCCGAAAGAACAACTGGTACGATGAGGAATGTCAAGAAGCCGCAGAGAAAAAAGATGCCGCCTACAGGGCCACGCTGCGATCGGGCGCAACGCGAGCCATGTGGGACCGTTATAGGGAACTGAAGAAGGAAGCGAGACGTATTTGCCGCAATAAGAAGAGAGAGGCCGAAATACGTGAGTGCGAAGAGCTTGAGATGCTGGCCGACAGGAAGAACGCCCGAAAATTCTACCAGAGGGTTAGGCGACTTACGGAAGGTTTCAAGACGGGGGCGAACTCCTGTAAGAACAACAATGGCGACCTAGTGACCGATGTCCAGAATATACTTAAATTGTGGAGGGAACACTTTTATAACCTACTGAATGGTAGCAGCGCTGAAAGTAGTGAGGAAGACGAACCCGAGTCCCCAGTCGATGATGATGGAGTAGCTGTCCCACCGCCTGACTATGACGAGGTACGAATAGCGATTACGCGGCTGAAAAACAACAAAGCTGCTGGAGCTGACGGCCTGCCAGCCGAGCTATTCACGTACGGCGGCGAGGAGCTGATGAGGTGCATGCATCAGCTCGTATGCAGAATATGGTCAGATGAACGCATGCCCGACGACTGGAATTTAAGTGTGCTCTGCCCAATCCACAAGAAAGGCGACCCCGCCATACGCGCCAACTACCGCGGAATTAGCCTTCTAAGCATAGGTTACAAGGTCTTATCGAGCGTATTGTGCGAAAGACTGAAGCCCACCGTCAACGAGCTGATTGGACCTTATCAGTGTGGCTTTAGGCCTGGAAAATCCACCATAGATCAGGTATTCACAATACGCCAAATCTTGGAAAAGACCCGCGAGAATAGGATCGACACACACCATCTATTTGTCGATTTCAAAGCCGCTTTCGACAGCACGAAGAGAAGTTGCCTTTATGCCGCGATGTCTGAATTTGGTATCCCCGCGAAACTCATACGGCTGTGTAAAATGACGTTGAGCAATACCACCAGCTCCGTCAGAATAGGGAAGGACCTCTCCGAGCCGTTTGATACCAAACGAGGTTTCAGACAAGGGGGACTCCCTTTCGTGTGATTTCTTTAATCTTTTGTTGGAGAAGATAATAAGAGCCGCAGAACTGAACCGCTCAGGCACAATACTTTATAAGAGCGTACAATTGCTGGCGTATGCCGACGACATCGATATTATCGGTAAAAACAAGGGCTACGTCTGTTCTGCCTTCTCGGGATTGGATAGAGAAGCAAAGCGAATGGGTCTGGTGGTGAACGAGGACAAAACGAAGTATCTCCTGTCAGCACACAAACAGTCAGAGCATACGCGTCTTGGCACCCACGTCACTGTTGACGGTTACAAGTTTGAAAAAGTAGACGACTTCGTTTATTTGGGAACCAGCATTAACACCAATAATAATGTCAGCCTTGAAATCCAACGGAGAATCACTCTTGCCAACAAGTGCTACTTTGGGCTGAGTAGGCAATTGAGAAGTAAAGTCCTCTCTCGTCGTACAAAGATCACACTCTATAAGTCACTCATCATGCCTGTGCTGGTGTATGGCGCGGAAGCATGGACAGTGAAAGCATCTGATGAGGCGGCTCTTGGAGTTTTCGAGAGAAGGATTCTGCGAAAGATTTACGGACCTTTACGCGTTGGTGATGGCGAATATCGCAGACGATTTAACGATGAGCTGTATGAGCTTTACAACGATATAGACATAGTGCAGCGAATTAAAATTCAGCGGCTCAGCTGGCTTGGCCATGTCGTTTGGATGGACAGAAACGCTCCTGCTCTGAAAATATTCAACGCGGGCCGCGATGCTGGTAACAGAGGAAGAGGAAGGCCTCCTCTGCGTTGGAAAGACCAGGTGGAGAAGGACTTGGCTTCACTTGGCATTTTCAATTGGCGTCAGTTAGCACAGAAGAGAAACGACTGGCGTGCTGTTTTGGACTCGGCCAAAATCGCTTAGCCGGTTACAGCGCCAAATAAGAAGAAGAAGAAGAATTTCATAATAAGTTAAAAAAGTTGCAACTAAAAGTACTGATTATACAACCCTGAGTTATTAAATATTTAAGTCAGCAACGAATAGAGAACAATGGCAGCACTATTTACAAATTCTCATTTGACGTTTCTATTTCTGTCGTTTTGTTGATTTTTTTTTCAATATTGCGCAAAGTATGTATCTTGGATTTATAAGGATTTTGTTAAGAATATATATTTTTTATAAAAAATAACTCATATTAAATAACCAAAAAAAAATATTGTGAAAAATTGTGCGACTAAAATTTTTTCGACAACTGTATGTATGTATGTATGTAAATATTATATACACATTTCTTATTATTTATTTGTTAACCAACTTTATTAAAGTTTGGTCGGGTTTATAAATACAAAGATGTATTACATTTCAAAGTAAAATAAACAGAAAGACCAGCAATATATCAAAATACAATAAATTTTTTTTTTGTAAATAAGCAGATATCTATTGGTGGGGAATTCTACGAAATTTGGGGCAAAATCGGGGAATTTTATTGTCGAGATCGGGGATTTCTCAAAAATAAGTTGGCTACCCTGATATGTACATACTCCAAAATTATTTATTGATAACGTTGTTGCGCACATGCATACGTATGAACATATGTATGTTCATTGATATCTACTACTCACGGTAGCATACATACAAATGTACATAATTACTCGCATATTCACCAGAATATGTTAAATTCCATTCTCTGGCTGTTAATTAACATTCTCTGGTTGCGCTCCGCTCGTTCAATTGGCTTTTCAAAAAGAGACATGGCGCAATTGTGCGGATTCAATGCGCTGCTACCGGCCATGGCGCTGGCTTCATGGTATCAGCGCCCGCAAATTTGCTGCATTACCCAGGCCTAGACAAAATATTTATTCTGGCCCCATTCGCTCTTCCACGAAAATATTCGCGAACACATACTTCGATTGTGAATACTTCCACGTGGAATATCGTTGTTTATGTGCCCATTGACAGACCTGGAATCTTGACCCAAGTACGCCTGTCACAGTACTCCCATCGTCCATGTTCGATCCCTCGGTGCAGCTTGCTCTAGGTGGCATCCGCGTTTACTTGCTTAGCTTTTGGCCACCAGGCCAGTGCCGCTTATGTGGCTAGCCTATTGAAACACCAATACCTTAGTTTGGGTGATATTCCCCAAGTCTTACCAAGAGGTGTCTGACAGGCGTAAAACGCACTTGTAGCCTTATTGGTAACATTCCAGAGATGCGAGTTCCAACTGAGACTTTTGTCCAGAGTTATCCCTAGATACTTCGCCTCTTCTGAGAACTCAATTTATGTCGCTGCCGAGGTGGGTCTAGCCAAGTTAACTTTCCGTCTTTTGGTAAATGGGACAATGATGGACTTCAGTGGGTTTATTGACAATCCCTTTTCAGCGCACCAGTCTTCAGTGCATATACATACATACATATGTATATGTAGTTTATCACAACTTTGTAGTTCAGCTCAATTTAAAAAAAGTAAGTGCGCCTGGGCCACACTGGAGAAGTGAAACTTACGTTACATACATATCTATTTTGTCTCATAACCAATATGCAAACATACATATGTACATACATACATACACCTGCTTTTGCTTAAGGTTATATTTTTTGTCTTTTTTCTATCTAGATCCTTACCTCTACCCCTGTTCGTTCTAATTTTGAGTCCAACCGATTAATCGGCATCGGCATCGGCATCGGCATCGGCTAGTATCGGCACAAAATTGAGCATCGGCATCGGCATCGGCCTTTTTTCGCCGATTCTTTACCGATTCTTTGGAATTTCTTTTCAAATGTTCAGGTGAAGCGACAGCCAACATTAAAAAACATTTGCAGACAGCTCACAAAAATGATTTTTTTTTTGTTGAAGGTGTTTCATGTTTTTTTCCATACCAAAGTATGTGCGACAATTTTCTTTTATATAGAGAACACTGCCAGCAAAAATAATTGCCAAAAATTAACGGGATTTTATAGCAGCTTGAAACTTGCACTTCATTATACTAGAATGAAATGGTCTACAAAACTGCACACCTAAATTCTGATTAGAAAGTTTGAAATTTTGGTGAAAATAAGCAGAATTTTTCAAATTTTTGTACAAAGTTTGAAATCTGAATTTATATGGTGTTTGTTGTATACTAGCTAGACTTTTATTTTGTGGACCACTATATTTATGTACATACATACCAAGCATATAAGTTCTTATGCATTCAGTGCAAAAGAGTGTATTTTAGTACAAAACGAAATGAAATTTTATGTTCCTTAATATTTTTTGCTTAGCACCATATAAAAAAGTGTTTTAAATGTGATATATGTACATATATTTTTACACATACATATGTATGTATGTATATACATGTGTATGTAATGTTGCATAACAAGCCAATTGATTCAATTATTTCTTTTCTTTTGTTTTTTTTTTTAACTCCGTGAAATGAACTGATTTTATGAATTAATACATTTATTTGTAATTTTTTATGGAATCGGCATGGGCATCGGCATCGGCCGATTCTTTCCCCATAAGCCGATTAATCGGCACATTCATTACATTTATGTTATTCTTTTTTCTTTATCTTCATTTTTATATTTATACTCTTTCGATAACAAAATCGATAGTAACATCCAATAAAATATCGACAACAACACCGATTAAAATATCGATAACAAAATCGATGAAAAATTCGATAGCAAAATCGATAATAAAATTGGCAGCAAAATCTAGTAGAAAGTCGATAAAAATTTCGATAAAAGTAACCATAACAAAATCGATAAAAATATCCATAACAAAATCCATTAAAATATCGATAAAAATATCCATAATAAAATCGATAAATATCGATAACAAAATCGATAAATATCGACAACAAAATCGATAAATATCGATAACAGAATCTATACATATCGACAAAAAAAATCGATAAATATCGATTAAAATATCGATAACAAAATCGATAAACATCGATAACAAAATGTATAAAACTATCGATAACTAAATCGATAAAAATACCCATAACAAAATCAACAAATATCTATAACAAAATCAATAAATATCGATAACAAATTCGATAAATATCGATAACAAAAACGATAAAAATATCCACAACAAAATCGATAAATATCGACATTAAAGTTGATAAATATCGATAACAAAATCGATAAATATCGATTACAAAATCGATAAAAATTTCGATAACAACATCGATAAAAAGTATCGCCAACAAAATAGTTAAAAATATCAATTTCAGACCCTATACAAAAGCCGATAAAAATATCGATTGTTATATCGATAAGTTCCGAAAATATCGATAGCAAAATTGACAACAATATCGATAAAAATTTCGACAAAGAAATCGATAAATATAGATAACAAAACCGATAAAAATATCGATTATTT
>NW_023458562.1:9666628-9673340 GCF_013731165.1 Rhagoletis pomonella | reverse complement strand
TTATAGTGTTAATAATAAAAGCAATCATACGTTCTACGAAAGAAGAAGAATTTTCTGACTACACTGTAGTTTAGAATTGATAAATAAAACTTAAGTCTTTTATTTATATGCCTACGAATAGGTTCTATACTACATATATTTTTATTGCTTAGGCTTCATTCAATAAAGACATTGATGCAAAGTGTTAAACTATGAGACTCAACAAAACTAAATATAATAACATATAAAATATGGAAGAATATAAAAAAATACTGGTTTCAATTTCTTAAACATTTGGGTTAACAATTTTGTAGCCCATTCATTCTAGTATAATAAGGTGCAAGATTGAGGTGTCTAGAAAATACCATTGATTTTTTGAATTTTTCTGTTTGCGGTGTTGCGCACTTTCTTCCATATAACGAACGTTCGCATTTTATGTTATATGGATGAATGCGCGTGTAGCGTTGTTGTTTTTTATTCCAATATTTTAAATTAAGCTTTATTTTATAGTTTTTGTTAGACAATGATAAATGATGTACACAAATTTCAGTCGGAAGAAAAAGTGCAACACCTTCAACGAAAAAAGTTCTCAAAAATCTATGCGGATTGAATATACTATCTCGATCATTTAAACATCTCGGACTCGCCCACCACTAAAAATGATTATTTAAATCTAAAGTATATATTAAATGATATTTAATATTTGCTTTAGAGATGAAATTTCGATAAATTTGTTTAAACAAAAATGTTAAGCGCATATGCAGAATGTGAAGCGAGATTCTTCTGCTTGCGTTTCTATGTTTATATCATTTATCAGTTTAAGCACATACGATTAAATGTAAAAAAATATTTTTAATTGCGGATCCGAAAGAAATATTTATTAGTTGCATTGAGTTACGCAAAAATAGTGCCGAAAATCAATCGATTGTGCTGAAGGTGCCGGCTGCTTCCGAAAGGGCCGAAAACGGCACAATGCCATTGCATATTTATCAAGTCCCACATTGCAGCACAAGGTGCAGCGTAGGCGATGTTAAAAACATTGTATGCTTAAAAGCATAGTATATCCACAGCTTTAATATTTAATTTTATATTGTTTTTTTATCCAGAAAGTCCCTTTTTAAAACGTTTAAAATTAGATATATTATACGTCTCACAGCAGCCAACAAGTAATTACGCAATGACACGCGATACATAAAAATATGATGAAATATTAAACTGCCGGTAATTGAGACAATTGTACAAAAATATTCGTATGTTGTACGAATTTAAAAAACATGTTTCTGCATTAGTACTTTATACGAAAGTATTAACTAAATTGTACGAATACAGAGATGTAGATTTCGTAAATTTTAAAACCATACGTAAATATTACGAATACCTTCCTACAATATAAAAAATTATTCGTGCAGAGATTTGTTCAGTGCTTTACGAATGTGTTTCGTAAAATAAACGTGAGATTTCGTAAATTGTACTGAAAAAATGCCTTACGAAAGTCCTTTCGTTATATTTACGTATGGTTCGTAAAATCTTGTTTCGTTGTGAAAAATGTGTTCGTACTATGAACGAAAGTTTCGTACATTGTACAAAAACCAAGACGAAAGTTTTTCGTAGCACTTTTACGAAATTTTATTTTTAGTGTGTATGTATGTGGGTATATGAATAACGACCGCTTAAAATCGATCTCAAATTTGTACTATGGACTATGTTATGAAGTTTGACTATTGTCAATTAAATCTAATGCTTGGTATTGCATGCGCTCCATGTTTTTCGTTTTCAATCCCATAAATTTTTTATAATCAGCCTCATTGCGTAAGTCGTAAATTTGGTAAAACTCGACAACATTTGCATTGTCTATTGTCGTACTGAAATAAGTAAACGACCAAAATCGTCGAACACTATACAGTGCTGCCAAGTTTTTCCGTTTTAATACACTAGTCGAGTGGAAATTATAGGCAACGACGTGAAATTTTCGATACGATTCGACTCTCGGAAAACGACTTGCATTCAACATGACTCTCGCAATGAGGGTGAATGACTTTTGGTAAAATTTCAAAATCAAAAGTTATCAAAACAAATTCTATGGGACTGAGAAATATTATTTTCCAATTTTTAGTCCATTTATAAAAGTGTGGTATATTAAAAAGTTGTCTTTATTTTTTTTATTTATTTATGTTGAAAAATTAAAGAAATACATTTCTTACGTTTGAATGCTTCCACTTTTTTGGAAAATACATGGTATTAATTTCAAGTATCTGCAATTATTTAAAAAATTATTTATAAATATTTTTCTATAAAATACATTTAATTGAAAAATGTATTTCATTTGTTATCTATACTAATACATATATACATATTTTGATAGCCGTTTTATTTCATTTTTTTCTGTTCAAAAAACTCGAGAACAGTTGTACCGACTTTCCATACGAATTTTGTGTACGCCTGTTTCCATTAATAACCAAGACACCAGCAATTTTAAAAATTAATATCGTTCTAAAAATACTAAGTTCTTAAGAAGTCGCGATAAAAGGAATTATTAAAATGGATTATTTTAAATACTATTTCCGAAAGAATAGTAGTATAAAAATTATGATCGGCAGCACTGAAAATAAGCATGCCGACCTTGTCAAAATTACAACAACCACGTCGCTACTGACAACACCTTGTCATTATTACACCATGGGCGTAAGACCCTAGATGCCTCCCATTTGTGTGACAACAAAGGCGCACGCTAAAAATCGCAGGAGAAGCTCATCCAAACATTAACATAGGTGTAAGCGCCCATTTATTATTATTAAGTGCAATTTAAAAAACTGACGTTGATTTTTTGAAATTTTAGTGCTAACGCTCTCCCGCATTTTATTTCATAAGGAATTCATGCTTAAGAATATGGTCAAATCTCCGGAACCATATGCTTTTGTGTCACTCACCTTTAAATTAATTTTATTAATGTAATATTACTTTATATAAAAAACTTGGGCAATTTTGATAACAAATGTGACGAGTTCTTTTAACTTATTTAATTATTTTTTTGTTGATAATGTCATTTAAATTTTTATAAACAATCAAAATAATTAAAACACAGCTGGGCAGCGTCTGTCCGGCGGGCGTATGCGCGTCGTATTTGCGTATACAGTGAAACCCGCTTAAGTACCCCCCCCGCTTAAGATCCCTACATTTTAAGGCACCGTGAATTTTTTAATGTATTCTGAATAAAATCCCTCTTTTAAGTACCTCCCCGCTTATGTACTCAACCCGCCTAAGTACCTACATTTTTCGTACCCCATATACCATTTTACTTATAATTTTCCCCTTTTAAGTGCCTTTTTTAAATTTCTTCAAACATTTACATATTTTGAAATTCAGTGGCAGCGCCACACACCTTCGAAAAAAAATTCTAAAAAATCAACGGTAATTTTAGCCACTTGAAACCTGCGCATTATTACACTAAAATTGAATTGTAAGAAATTTTGTGCTACCAAAAATTTCACCTCTGGAAACTTTGTCCCCATAAAGATCGATAGTATCTTTCGAAACCTAACCACCAGTGGGAAGCGGGGGTCTTTGGTTTGGTTATTTTTGATGACAAGGTGCAACATTTCTTCAAATAAAACATCAAAGGATTTTTCCGATATTATCAAATGATGCACAATATAATAAATTTCGATATCCGCAATATATCAATTGCGGCTCTGGAACTCGCCCTTTCAGACCGCCTACCAACACGATATCCAGCGATCCTGCTGCTCGGAATCTTGTCCATTCTGACAGCCGCAACAACTGCAATAAATATATACATACATATGTATGTTAAAGAACAAATAAAAAATTTCTAAGCATTCCCACCATGTAAAACATGAGAAATAGGTAACAATAATAGTTAATTTCGTTTACAAATTATAAGTTTGAAAATGAAATATTAAAAAAGATTAAAATTGTTGCAAGAAATTATTATTCAAATATCGCCGGTAGCAATAATAAAACCACTCATTCAGGTAATGCGAGTTGCCTGCGGCGGACATTTTAGAGCGACTGGTAATAAGAAATCGATACGATGGCGATATTGCCGACAATAAATTTCCGGCAAAGAAATTATCAGGTGGGTTGCCGCAGAAATTTAAAATTTAATGGTAGCTAAAAAAAATTACACATGCACAAATTTTACCTGCGATTTCGACCAGAATTGAACACTTGCGTTTTTTAAGATATTTAGCGGTTTAACACTTCTTGGGGGCACTTGATATTAGTTGTGTTTGTTTACAAATTATCCAGTAACTTGCCAGTAACTTTATTTCTAAGAATTCGCTCTCATAGAAAAAATTTGCAGAAAAGTACGCGAACGCTATTCCAGTAATAATTTGCAAGTTTCATGAACAGCTGATAAATTCGTCGTTTGTTCGCAGCAAATTGCTAATAAAACAATATATTTTATATTTAAATAGGTTGATTTTGTGAAATTCAACAATAAAAATCCACAAACAGTTTCCTTATTAGTTTAAATTTCATCCAGCAACATGCGATCAGCTGTTTTTCGTACTGGAAAATTCTTACAAGTAAAAATTTATCCAGTAAAATCCAGTAAAAACCTGCAACTTCAACTGTTATTTCTAGCTCTCTCAATTTCCCCTACTTTGCAAGTTTTTGCGTACGAAAACGCCCAAACATGAAAATTCGTAAAAACTTTTACTGGATTTTACTGGAAATGAATAAACAAACGCAACTATTGTAAAGAAAATATGCGCAATTCGATCCCTAACTATACGCCTGTTTTCTTGAAATTTGTAAAATTACAATTATTTTTTTATTTTGTTTACATCTGTCATTTGTTACAAATAAAGAAAAGTCTATGAGTTGCCAAATATAAATATTTTTTATATCTATTTATTAAATAATATTTTATTTAATTAATCCTTTATTAAAACATAAATTTGAAGTCCAAATACATTTGTAAAACTATTTATCACAAAATGTTATTAATTGTTTGCAAGCGTACTATAGTTTTCATGCATTTTGAGAACAAATAAGGGAATATTTATACTAGGGCTATTCGCGATCCGGTGCAAATGGCCTAGCATCATTGCATTGCAAATTTGTATTGCAAATTATTTGCAATACACAAACAAAATACACGCATTTGCATTTGTCATTGCTTGGCAAATTTGCAATACCGAAAATCCATAGCATAAAAATGCTATGCATTGCATTCATAAACAAAACCAAAGCTGATGCACAAAAATTGTTTTGCAAAAGCTTTACCATGACAGTTTAATAAAGGTCGCTCACAATCCATGGCATATTTCTGCAATTGCATAAATTTGTCAGCTCTTATGCACCGAATCGCGAATAGCCCTACTGTAATAATTTTGTTTGCAAAATTTATTAGGAAAAAGTTGTCAGGGATCTTGCGTAGGTAATTAACCTCTCGAGTGCGCAGCTCACGACAAAGTATGTATAGCACTCTGATAGCTCAGTTATGCATACTTTGCACTGCACTGCATAGCATGTCATTTTAACGTAGAAATCAAAAAACAACAGACTTCCACATATGTAAGGCTGTGCGTTGGGCAACCACTTACACGCAAAGCTCATTTAACAGATTCCTTATGTGACAACTCTCATGCAATGCCAAGTATGCATAACTGAGCCATGAGGATCGCGCTTTTATAGGCTGACATTCCCGCTGGAATGACAGCTTTAACAATAGAAAAGCTATGTGGTGAAATGCTTACATGAAGTGCTTATAAAAGGATTGCTTACAAACAGTGTGACCAGATATCCCAAATCTTCTCTTACAAATATAGTGTTGCCATACATACAAAACACTTAATCTAGCGTAATTCTGCTACATCCTCTCCCTTGATATTTGGTGAGCGGAGCCATCGAACGTCATCAACAGATTTAGGATTTCCTGGGTCTTCCTCTCTTTCGGATAGGTTGTACCGGGAGTGGATCTTTGTTCATGCTGCTACCTTTGTATAGCGTCAAAGCGGATGCGTGATAAGCTCCTAGTGGTACATCTGGTTCAGATTTGTTCGCAACTTCGTAGGTCGACGAGCCTGTTTTTCGGACAACCACATATGGTCCGTCACGTTTTGGTACAAATTTGGAAGTGATGCCTTTAGCCGCCTGACTCAGTACGTGTGTGGTCACCAGGACTTCAGCTCCTACTTCAATATCATCTTGGCATCTTCGGCGCTTATCAACGTATGCTTTGTTGCGATCTTGCATCATTTGCTCGACTTCTTTTGCATTCCGGAAGGTGTCTACCAGATTTTTTAGATGTGGCGTAATCTGAGGAATGAAGTTCTCGCTTTCTGTTACTGCTCTAACATCATGCTCTACGTCGTCAAAAATTCGTAGTTCCCTTCCAAAAGTGAGGAACGCTGCGGAGTAACCAGTCGTCTGTTCTTGCGTTAAAACGGGGTTGGTTTCGGGGTGATACACGGGTGTAAACAGTTGTTGGATGCCCATACTGTACGCTATTTTCTGCATGACTGATGAGACAAATTGTACGCCATTGTCAGATTTAAGACGTCTTGGCACGCCATATCGGAGGAAAACTTCATCGATTAGGGTTTTTGCACAAGTTTCCGCTGTTGCTTCCTTCAGAGGGAATAGTTCAACCCATCTAGTGGCTACGTCTTCAATTGTGAATATCCACTGAAATCCATCATCGGTTCTGGGTAAGGGGCCGAAAAGGTCGACAGCTACAACTTCGAACCTTTGTTTGCTACTC